>NW_010227552.1:18294-22479 GCF_000690775.1 Eurypyga helias | reverse complement strand
CAGTGATAAGAAACTCAACCTTTCAAATATCATGGAGAGGGGCTGGGCAGCTACATCAGCCAATTCCCTCAGGACTCTGGGATGCATCTCGTCATGTCCCATAGACTTACATATGTTCAGGCTCCTCAGGTGGTCATGTACCTGATTTTCTCTTACAATGGGAGGGACTTTGCTCCCCCAGTCCCCATAGTATATATCTGCAATGTTGCTTTGTAATTCCCACATGTAGTATTTCATATTTGTGTTCTTAGGTAGACCTTAAATCCCTACTGTAGATAAAATGTGCCCAGAAGCGGTGGTTCTTATCTACAGTTTGACAAAGCCAACATTATCTTTCTTAATGCTTGTAAACTTCCCATGGTTTTATTAATAGGATTCTGAGAACTTGTTCAGATGATGTTTGCTCCTTTTCTTCCGACAAGCTTGTTTTAACCAGTTTTAATAAAATAAAAGCTTTGGCATGAAGGCAAAGTGATTGTCCGTGCTGATGTAAGGGAGGAGTATACACTTCTAACGTAGAAAAAACCCAGCTCCCTGAAAGTGTGCCGTGATTAGACTCACCAACTTGAATGATTGTGTTTGGGGTTTTGGTTTTTTGTTCTTGCTTTGGCTGTTTGATCTTTTTTTTTTTTTCCCAGGCTACCACCACCCAAAAGGAGCTGGGTTTTGTCCTTTTTGTAGTATGTTTAACACACCTTGTTTTTTATGCTTGACTCTCTCCTTGGCTTTCTGTCATCATTCGCAGGAATTAATTGGAGATACTTGCCTACGTTCATCCACCCAAGTACCATTTCCTCCTTTCCTTCTCAGCAGTAGCTTATCTGCAGGGTCAGAGGAGTAATAGCGGTCACAGTGAATGGGGAAACACGGGAATGGAGCCCAGATCCTGCTAGGAAAAACAGAGGCATGTTTTTGCCCTGGTCTGCCCTCGGGGAGCAGCTTTGCAGAGCCTGAAGAAGCAGGGTATAGGGCAGAGAGCAAGATGGAGAAGGCAGTGGTTCAGCTCTGGTTTAGACCTGCGCTCCAGCGAGCGCTGGCAGTTTGGAACTGTCCAGGTTGTCTTGCTCACACGAGCTGCTTCCTCCAGATTATTCAGTATGAAATGCAGGTTTTATACTCTTAATATCCAGATAACCTTCATAAATCAAGTAAAACGCAAACTTAATTGTAATCTTAGAAAGCATTTCTTTTTTTAACGTTGGCAGAAATGACAGGCTGCTAACAAGATTGTGTATTTAAAGCTAGAAGACGTCCTCCCGTGCCTTGTGTAGCTGTGCGAGGAAGGGGTTGCATGTTGTCTCCCCACACTCTTTCTTTAGACTGAGTACATTTGATTCATAAGAAGTATTTTACAGGGTTCTGGGGATGTGACAGCAGGCAGCAGCTGCAGTGAGTTGTCTCCTGGCTGCTGAGCTTCACACAGGAGATCCAGCTTATGTCTGCATCTTGCAGCAGCTAATTATTCCAAAGTCGCAAATCTAATTGTCCTGCGAGAGTTTGCTTTGGAACATCTTTCCTGAATAATCACTGCTAATTTTTTGCATGTTTTTTCATAATCTAATTTAGAAAGGACAGGATGTTGTTTTTAAGGAGCAAGACAATAGTTACGCAGCTCCAGCGGCTTCATTTTCCTGTGTGGACATCGGTGGCATGCTGCTTCTGGGACCGGCGCTGCTGTTCTTGCACATGGTGGTTAAGCTTAAGCCCCCTGGTAGAGGTATTTAAGGTGGAAAAATTCAAATTTGTATGTTAGGAGCACGAAATACTTAGTATGCAAATCTTTCATGGCTGTTGATGGATAACTTTTTGGGAGTCTCCGATGCGGTGATGCAATGAGGGACTTGAGAAAGTGTGCAGCCATAGTTTCCAAATAGGTGGAATATAACCATAAAGAGGAAAAGAAGAAAAGACAAGAATCAATAGCCTTAAATAACTGCAGGGGAAAATCAGGTTAGACATTAGGAAAACTTTCTAAAGATCCAAGGAACTAAATTATCTGGAGAGATGGAAGAACCTCTGGAAGGGTCTTTAAGAGCAGGTTGGACCAGCGTTGGTCAGGAATGACGTGCACAGTGCTTGTCCTGCCCCACGTGAGCCAGAGGGGCAGGCATCTCCCCAGATTCCCCTTCACCCCTCTGGCTCTCAGCAGCCACACTGTGAAAGCCTCCTCAGTTTATCCTAGTTCAATTTCTTATCCCTAATAAATCAAAACAGTCCTCTGGCTCTTATTACGCTATCAGCCTGTTCTGTACTAAATATATCATCCTCAAAGGGTGTTCCATGGCTTCTAGCTGAGGTTTGCACACCGAGGCTTGTACCACGTGGGGTGTTCTCCTCTGGGCTCGGCAGCTGAGCAAGGCAGCAGTTTCATCGGGTTTCTAGAACAAGTCTTTAATTGGGTCTTGCTGGTTTGTGTGGCATGTGTTTTCCATGCCAGTATTTGGCACACAAAGTACTTACGCTCTTCTCAACACTGAGGATCTCATTAGATGCTGATATTGAAGAAAACAGCCTCTTGCTTATAATTTGCCAAGTGTGGCTTTTTTCCCTTTCTGCTTTCCAAACTTCCATTCAATCCAGTAAATGGCTAATTTTGGCATTGTGCCAAATGTTTTATTGCTGTTGCCTAAGAATCTTTAAGATGGTCTATAAACCAGTCGGCATGAGATTTTGGGTTTTTTTTCTGTCTTATCCCTTGCCAAAATTGGTGCCGTTCATTCGCACAAAGTACAGGGGATGCGAAGCTGATCTAACCAATGTGGTGATGGCTTTGCCTCCTCAGTGGGCTGTAAAACGTCCAGGTGGCCTAGGGAAGAGAACCAGATCCAGGCCTTGAGGATCTCTTGCGAGATGAAGCAAGTTAAGACGTTATTCCTGATGCTGACTGAATTACATGACTGTTTTGCAGGAAAAAAGAGTACAAGTCTCCCCACCGTTGACAAGAGGACCAAGTGCCTTTATACCAGAGAACGAAGTAAGTTTGCGGTTAGCTGGGCTGGGCGGGTGGCAGTGTTTAAAATGGAAACACTGGAGGATGGTTTTACGTTCCTGCTTGACCAGTGGATGAGTGCCTTCGCGAGCAAAGGCGATGATTTCTCCAGAGCAGGCTCCAGTGGGTATGAATGGCCCTGCCCTTCCACACAAGTGATGCAGTTTGTCATCTTTTCAGTCACCAGCGCTCCCGGAGACAGCCATGAGTGCTGCTTCTGCTCTTCTTGTGGGGGACGATCATCTACTACTCCAGTGCCAGGACTAGTAATCCTAATGGGGATCATATAGCACTCAGGGAATGTCTGACCTTCAGTTTGAGAGAACCTGGAAATATGACTAACTCCTTAGTCTGTATGTGGCTCTTGAGAGAATTTATGGTTGAAAGGTACAGTTTGACTTCAAACTCAAGATTTCTGCCCATGATTTAATGCTCAGCTTAAGCCTTGATTTGCAGCTCGCTGCAGTAAGTAGAAACTTTGCTATGGTGGTGTTCTCCTGTGATCACAATCTTCACAGACTATTATTGATTGATCAATTAATTATTTGGGATGGCCAACGATAAAAACAGGACCTTTTCTTTTGGTTTAGTTTAAGCAGTTGCTACAGGCAGATGATTCACTTGCTAGAAGGTCCAAAAAGACATTTGGAAAGACGAGGTAGCCACTGTCCTCTGAGCCTTTCTCCATTTATACACCAGCAAGGTTTGAATCTAAAAACAGTGTAAAGGCTGGCAACAAGAAAACATAATGAAGCAAAAAAGGAAGAGAGGTCAAAAGGGGTCTTTTAGACATGGGAAGAGGGGAACAGAATGAGTTCCAGACAGCCAAACTTGTGAAGAGGACTTCCCTTTTGTATCAAATACAAGATGAAATTGAGATGTCAAACTTCATAATGACTTAATTTCTCTCCTAAAGTCAGTAACTGTATAAAAACTAGAAAAAAGAATGTAGGTAGAATGATAGCACATTTTGAGAGAATTGTTAATGAGTTTATTTCACAGTTGATACACTTGGTAAAGGCACTAGCCAAGGGTGCAGGAGGAATCACTAGGTAGCTCACAGAAAGGAGTAACCCCAGCAGTTATCCAGCAGAAGAAGGGAACCTCCATCTGTATGGATAAAACAGCTATTCAGTAACACAGACAAATGTTAAATGCTGTTTGTTAAGCAAGTAACTACCTTTTTCCTCCATTCC
>NW_010227552.1:0-18275 GCF_000690775.1 Eurypyga helias | reverse complement strand
AGCAGGAAATAATGTATTGGATAGGTAGGATGTAGTTAGTAACAGACTGAATGGAGTTACATCCAGTTGGTGGCCGGTCACACATGGTGTTCCCACTTGGGGAACTGGAGCCAGTTCTGTTTAGTGTCTTTATCAGTGACCTGGGTGAGGGGATGGAGCACTCCCTCAGTAAGTTTGCAGATGACACCAAGTTGGGTGGGAGTGTTGTTCTGCCTGAGAGTAGGGAGGCTCTACAGAGGGATCTGAACAGGCTGGATGGCTGGGATGAGGTTCATTGTAGGAAGTTCAACAAGGCCAAGTGCTGGGTCCTGCCCATGGGCCACAAGAACCCCCTGCAACGCTCCAGGCTTGGGGACGAGGGGCTGGAAAGCTGCCCAGCAGCATTTAGGCATTAAAACACTGACAGTGATAGTACTCTTCATATTCTCTATGTATTTGTAGTATTTGTTGTATTAAAAGGTAATTACTACAGGCACACATACATTTAGGCATGTTACTGTAAATTTATCATCTTCATTCATGATAGGCACTGGTGAGGCTACACCTCGAGTACTGTGTTCAGTTTTGGGACCCTCACTACCAGAAGGACACAGAGATGCTGGACCATGTCCAGAGAAGGGCGACAAAGCTGGGGAAGGGTCTGGAGAACAAGTCTGATGAGGAGCAGCTGAGGGAGCTGAGGGGGTTCAGCCTGGAGAAGAGGATGCTGAGGGGAGACCTGATCACTCTCTACAACTGCCTGAAAGGAGGGTGCAGAGAGGTGGGGGTTGGTCTGTTCTCCCAAGTGACAAGTGACAGGACAAGAGGAAACAACCTCAAGCTGCGCCAGGGTAGGTTTAGATTGGATATTAGGAAAAATTTCTTCATGGAAAGGATTGTCAGGCATTGGAATGGGCTGCCCAGGGAAGTGGCTGAGTCCATCCCTGGACATATTTAAGAGATGTGTGGATGTGGTGCTTAGGGACGTGGTTTAGTGATAGTACTAGCAGTATCAGGTTAACAGACTTGATCATCTTAAAGGTCTTTTCGACCTAAAAGATCCTGTGTTTCTATGAATGTCTGACAAATCTTGATAACACTGCACATGTCAAAGCCTGCTTTATTGTTGTAATGGAAGGAATATGGACAGAGCAACAACTTAATTGTAAAGGTTCCTGTTAAAGTGCCATAAGGCTTTACAATCAGAATAAAAAAGCATGTTTGTGAATCCGTGGATGATAATAAATCAGGAGGAAGTACATACACAGTATGAAGAAAATAGTTATATAGGTGGAGATAAATCTCAGAAGCAATAATGCTGCATATTGCTGTGCCTAACATAGCAACAGTGCAGTCCTACAGGATTATATTTCAAATTTATCACCAGAATTTCTTCTCTGTAACATGTGTTATGACAAGGAAAACACCTGACAAGCTGCAGAAGGTTAGAAACCTTACCAGAGACAGGAAAAGTATGATTTCCCCAAGAAATTACTACATGAGACAAAGATCTCCGAATACCTGTGAGATACACTTGCTGAAGAATAAGAGGACTTGGAATTACACCGTAATAAGTGAGATAAAATGACCACAAATGTGTGAATAAACTTCTGAAGGTAAAAACATTCTTAAGGAATACTGAGGGGGCATCATTTTGTGTAAAAGCTAGAGAAAAGCTGTCATAGTTTAGAGCTACACATGTAAAAATGATGGAGCTGCCTAACTGCGCAGCTGCTGCTTCCCCTTCTTTCTGGGCCCACAAATTAAACCAGGAAAGGACAGTGGTGAGAAGTGAAAATGTAGTATGTTGTTTGGGTTTCTGTGTATGTAACTACTATGTAAGATTTGATAGAAAAATTTTGACACAAACCCTCTGAGTGCGACCATCCAGCCAGTTCCTTACTCACCGAGCGTTTTATCCATCAAATCCATACCTCTCCAATCTAGGACAAGGGTGTTGTGCAGGACAGCATCAAACGCTTTGCACAAGTCCAAGTAGATGACATCAGCTGCTCTTCCTTTATCCACCAACACTGTTACCCAGTAATAGGAGGCCAGCAAATTTATGGGGCGCGGTCTGCCCTTGGTGAAGCCATGTTGGCTGTCACCAATCACCTCCTCATTCTCCATGTGCCTTACCATAGTTTCCAGGAGGATCTGCTCCATGATCTTGCCGGGCACGGGAGTGAGATTGACTGGCCTGTAGTTCCTCATATCCTCCTTTTTTCCCGTTTAAAAACGTAGGTTGTTTCCCCTTTTCCAGTAGGTGTGTACTCCAGCAGACTGCCACGACTTCTCAAATACGATGGATTGTGGCTTGGCCACTTCATCCGCCAATTCCCTCAGTACCCATGGATGCGTCTCGTTAGGTCCCATGGTGTTGGCAATAGTAAGCTGGCTGGTTGAATTCTGTGCAGTTT
This sequence comes from Eurypyga helias, assembly GCF_000690775.1. Taxonomy (NCBI): domain Eukaryota; kingdom Metazoa; phylum Chordata; class Aves; order Eurypygiformes; family Eurypygidae; genus Eurypyga; species Eurypyga helias. Next base: position 15,876 of record NW_010227552.1, on the reverse strand, counting down.
CAGAGTAAATACTGGGTATTCTGGTCTTGTGATTGTAACTTCAGTGGTGAACATGCGGAGAGTGGCTGGTTTTGGTGATAAACACTAACAGCAGTAATACTCTCGGGGCTTGCAGTGTGAGAGCTACTGAGTCTTTTGCTGTTTCATTTCATCTTGTGCCCAAGGTTTGGATTGGCTGGAATAATTAAAGAACAGCTTTTGTTTAAAGAAAGCATTAAATATTAAATAATACTTGAATGTTAGGGAGAAATTAGCATTTGATCTCCTCTTCAATTATACAAGCAGAGAAGGGGTAGATTGCCAAGCTGTTTCTATAATTTGGTTACATAACCCAGTTCCTCTCCATTAATTTTGAAATTGGTTTTAGGGCTCAATGCTCAGGGGGTGTGTGTCTATACAGGCTGACTTCCATAAAGACTTTACTTTCCATTTAGCTCTTGCTTACTTCCAGCTCTCTGTACAAACTTGACTTTAAGCATCTGCGAGTTTAGTTGTTTTGGAAAGATCTACAGAAAAATGGTTTTGGTTTTCCTAGAAACATATTAAAACGACAGACATAAAGTGTAAAGTGCTCTTCAGTTCTCAGTGTACAAGTAGCATCTGTATGTGTGTATTCGCACGCATGCAAGCATGTATATTTACAAGTACACATCCGGATCTCCAGCATTTGCCTTCGGATTTGTACACAAGCAAACCTTTCATAGCACAGTATATTTCTCTCCAGGGCTAAAGCTGGAGAAAATCTCTTTCTCTTTTAACTTTGTCCATCTTCATTTTAAGGTTATGCAAGCAAATGGTTTGGATGAACGTACTAATCTTCTTGTGGAAGAATACTCTACGTCTGGTCGCCTGGACAACATCACGCAGGTCATGAGTATCCACACTCAGTACCTGGAGTCTTTCCTCCGCAGCCAGTTCTATATGTTGCGCATGGATGGGCCCCTTCCTTTGCCCTATAGGCACTACATTGCTATAATGGTATGTAACAACAGACAGTATATTTCATCCTGTAACCTTGACTTTTGTATTTAAGGCAAAAAAAAAAAAAAGGAGGCTTTAGAAAGGAGAGACTAGTGTGAAACTTTGGCGAGGGGTGAGTTTTTTGTAGTTTCCCTGTTTTCCATAGTGGTACACTTCTCATGCCCACAGTAGTAAAGTTTTACAGAGAGCAGTTAAAACTGTGTAACCTTATTTCTGGATATTTAACCATCAGTACACAGCAGGAGAATGAGATTCAGTGGACTGAAGTCACAACAAATTCCAGGTGGACACTAGGAAAACAGCTTTTACCATGAGGATGTTGAGACTTTGCAACAGGGGCCAAGAGAGGTTGTGTGATCTCCAAGAATTGAGGTTCTGTCTGGACAAGGCTGCGAGCAGCCTGTTCTGAGTCAGCTCTGCTGTGAGCAGGGGGTTGGACCAGATCTCCTCTAGAGATCTCTTCCCTCCTAAATGAGATTCTGCGATTCAGAGTAAAGTAATCAAACTTACTTTTATTGATCAAACCTCCATACTGTATAGAAATGCTTTGCAATGTAAAACATGGCCCTTTGGAACAAAACTGTATTTTTGTGTTGTGTTAGTAACCTGTCTTCCACCTGCAGCAAAATCAGATCACACGCTAACTTGCTGCACTTCTCCCTCTGTGTTTAAATATTCCAGGCTGCTGCCAGACATCAGTGTTCCTACCTAATAAATATGCACGTTGATGAGTTTTTGAAGACTGGCGGGATTGCAGAATGGTTGAACGGTTTAGAATACATTCCCCAAAGACTGAAAAATCTGAACGAAATAAACAAACTCCTTGCACACCGGCCCTGGCTAATCACAAAAGAGCACATTCAGGTACCTGTTAAGTCGTGCCCTGTAGTAGCAGTAAATTTCCAGTAACAAGAACTGGTAAGAGCTACTCAAGTGTCTGTAATAGTACATTTCCAGTATTAAGAACTGCTAAGAACTATGCAAGTGTCTGGTTAGGCTTGCTTACTTTGAGTTAAACAATTCAGGGAAGTACCTGAGCATCGAATAAGCCGATAAATTCTCCTGTGTGACAAAGCCAACAAGATTTACTTTTTAGGAATAGCACTGGCTACAATAACCCCAAATGAAAATAGGTAGCATATTAGGTGTGTCGTCTTTTATCCAGTGAGAATTTGTGTGCAGGAGGAATACAGTGTTATTGGAAGAAAGGAATTGATCCCTTTTTAAAATACATAGGTTTTATAGAAAAGCTGGAGGGCAAAAGAAATCTTATGTTTACAATTTTTTTGTTCTCATTTCAGAAACTTGTCAAGACTGGGGAAAATAATTGGTCTCTTCCTGAACTGGTGCATGCTGTTGTCCTGTTGGCACATTATCACGCCTTGGCAAGTTTTGTATTTGGTAGTGGCATTAATCCAGAGAGAGATCCGGATGCATCGACTGGAGTCAGACTTATAGCAGTCAACAACTTCTGTGTCTGTGATCTTGCCAATGACAACAACATAGAAAATGCGTCCCTCACAAGTAGCAACTTTGGGGTTAGTGTTGCATGAAGATTCTTTTGCTCGCCTCTGTTTTGCATTAGAAAACTTTCTTCCATTCTTTCCTGGTTAAATTTCAGGGTAGTTTGACAGCTTTTGTCTACTTCACTGGAATGCTTGGGTCTGGTAACTCTTAGGTTAGCTCTAGCAGTTTGCAGTGTGGTCTAGGGAAAACTGCGTTGGAGCGGTAGATGGTAGTCAGGGTAATGTGATTTTGATAGTTCGCCTCACAACCCATTGGGCAAGACTAAAACTCTGCTTTCAGTTCAGAGCTTCAAGTCCCGTTTCTTCAGATAGCATGTTGCTGACTGGAGCATTGTCATCCGTGTTCTTAATATGTGGAGAAAAAAAAAAGGAAAAAAAAAAAGAAATGGAAGCAAAACAGAGATCATAATAATAACTTCGACTTCAAGGCCTACAATCAGAAAATAGGTCAGTTCTGCAACACTTTCATGTAGATGGGAGGAAATGTCTGAAATAAAATTACTTCATTCTTCATGTTGGTGTTCCAGTCTTGAATCAACCAACAGAGACCTTGGATTACTAGTTAATTAACTTAAATGAGGATTTTTTTCTGAAAGTGGCTCTACAATGTTTTGTCCTTGAATTAATGCCAGATGCTGATTAGCCTCATTGCCTTTGATGGAAGATAGGGATTATGAGTAGAGACACTAGATTTATTTTTAAAAATGAGCAGTACAATGTAAGCTTGTGATCAGTCAGTTCAGTTGCTGTATCTGAAGTTTCTGGGCTGTAAGACATGCCAGCTCAAATCATCGGTGTGTATTATTCTGCATTTGTAGTGGGCACAGGGCTGCTGCTGACTGTGTGCTGCTTGTTAAGCAGTGAGTAGCATACTAGAAAACACTTAGAGCTACTGGCAGAGGATCAGAATCAAAAGAAAGAACAAACCATTTATCTTATGGGAAAAAAAAAAAATTGTAAGTGCAAATCACAGAATCCCAAACACAGAAGGTGTATTTCTAGTAGAGAGACCTGTTTTCCTCATAAAGGCAAGTAAAAGGGTCAGTGTAAGGGTTATTTTGATCACGTCATGAAAATAAATGAAAAGAAAACGCTGCCTCCAGTTGTGTTCCTGTGTTGCAGTGTTGCACTGGATCTCTTCAGAAACATATTCTGCATTACCAATAGTGAGATAAATTACCCCAATATTAAAGGTTGTTTTCTGGTACATGTAGGGCACACAGGTGGCTTTTCGTGAGCCACCTACCTGGTGGAATATATATTATAAACAACCATGTTTTCCATGTTCAAACACCACCTCTCCCTCTGCTAATCCCACTGCACTAGAGCTGGCATAGGTTAGAGTAACACTTCCCAGCTCTCTCCTTCTCACTGTCCGAAAGCCGTTTCATCTGCGCTGTGTGTGACAAACTCCACCCTGGCTTGAGCTTTCGTGTTCGCTGCTGCTGCTGTCTGTTTTTGAGAACGTTTCTTGTCGAGCATGAAGTCTGAAGATGACACACGTTGTCTATCTTCTAATTTTGCAGAATGTCATGGTGTTTTTGCAGATTGCAGATTCTTTAAGTGAGCTGGAGGCCTTAATGGAAAGGATGAAGAGGCTACAAGAAGATAAAGAGGATGAAGAAGCCTCTCAGGAAGAAATGGCAACTCGCTTTGAAAAGGAGAAGAAGGAGAGTCTGCTAGTAATTAGTGGAGGTATTTGTGCTTTTCCAGTTCTGTTTTGTTTGTGCCTTTTAAGAACTAAACACTTGAGGCCAGTTCAGCGACTACAACTATTTCTGTCTATTTCTTTATTCTGGCTCTTGGTTTAGTAGGAGTGTAGTAAGGGTGGTCCTGTCACTTGCTTAATCTCCTTAAAGAGTTTTTGATTGGCAAATAACACCATTCTTTTTGCTACTTGAAATGTTAGGTTTATATATATATTTTTTTTAAAAAAGCCCGTGGTCTTCTTTAAAGAATCGGGTGCAAATTTCTCCTTCTTTACATGCTCTGCATCTTCAAATCAATACATTCGTGCAAATACTCAGTAATATTTCACAGGTTTAGGTTCTACAATTCTTAGAACTTCAGTGACACTCATAAGTAGCCTTCAGATATGCATTTAGTTCAGGAAATAGATGGGGATGACATTCAGCTTTTTACTATTTGAATTGCTTCCCACCTGGAAAGCACATCTCTAACTTGCTTTCTCGAGTGATCATCCTGCTGTGCTGTTCCACTGCCAGTGTTGTGACAGAGATTTCTTAGCATTTGTTTTATGCTTAAATGCTGTTCAAAATTCTGAGCTGAAACCTTCTTTTCCAGTATTTTTATATATTCTGAAGGCCTCCATCGCTAGCAGACCATACAATGACATCTGTTACCTACAGACGGCAAGAGGTTTTTTCCAAAGCAAGTGTTCGAAGAAATAATACTGTTAAGACAATCAGAATCTGCAACCATATCCTCATAGTAGAGCTACTTGAAGATGAAAGTTTTTCTTCTTTTAAGAAGTGACCCATAAAATGCTTCACATTTTACCAACACTGTGAATTTAGATCTGGGTTTGAAGGTATCTAAGTTTTTGTGCACTGAGCCCAAAAGGGAGGAAGTAGATGTTGTGGCTTTCTAAGAACATGCAAAATCTCTGAAAGAAGATGCGTCCACCAACATCACTACTGGATTTAAAGAAATGGACCTTGTCCATTCTCCTTCTGTTTTTCTTAGGTCAGACAGTATCAGCAGTGCGGATAAACTGACACTCATTGCAGTTTCATTATCTTCCATGACTCTCTGCAACTTCAGACAATATGAGGAATAGGTCTTGTTTGGGACAGAAGAGGTTTTTTGATGGACTTGCTTATAATTTTGTTGAATTTCCTCCCTCTGCCTTTTCCTGGTTTGAATTGAGGAGCCTTTGTGTGTGGAGCCTTTACCCCTCTGTGAAATTCAGTCCTTGTCAGGGGGGAGGAGTGTACGTGTGCAAGGTTTTTATTCTTTGCTGAGGATTTGATGTAGCAGATGCTGCGAGAGCTTCTTCCTACGCAGCTATGTTTTGATTGTTTAATGAGGCAAAGAGGAGATAAAGCACTTCTGCAATTCTTAGATTAACTGACTTTTCAAGGTGCGAACAGTGGACATATGGCAACTGTTCTGTCAATGCATGTGGAAGCGAGCCAGGATTTTAACATCAGGGTCAAATGCAGTCAGCTGTGCAGTAGTCAACTCCTGCAGAGGTAGTTACACAATCGAGCCACCTGTTTATTCAGGAGGGAAAGATGGATTCCTGATAGAGAACCTGCGCTCGCTTAGTGACATGTTTTGGAGCTCTTTGAAGATGCTTAGTTACTAGGGCTTCTGGCAGAATTTCAGCCTGATGTACCGTAGAGCTCTTTGCTTTTGTATCATCTTCAACTATATTTACAGGTGGAGTGTTGCATTGCTTTCTGGTGGCTCATACTCCGGGTTATAGAACAGAGCTGGTGTCATTCCTGACACCATACCTGCTCTGCTTAGCAGTCCTGTTGCCAAGGGTACAGTTTTCTGTTTCTTACCCTAGGACAGTGACTTTACTAACGGGATTCATCTTCCTGATTTAAGATACCTAGCCTCCCTCCGAAGCCAACAGAGAGAAGAGCACACCTGCAGACAGAAGTGTAGCCCATCTCTTCCCGTTTTGTAGAAGTCTGTTAGATGCCTGGTGCAGGCTGACAGTTGGCTCAGTGGAAGGGATAGATCCTATACAAGCAGATTGGGACTGAAAGGTTTCTTTCCTTCGTACTGCTCTTCCTTTGCACAACTTCTAAAATTGTTCTCTAATCCTGTAGTAGACTGGTAGTTGGAAGTTGGTGCTAACTTGCGTGCTTGCCTAAAGCAAAGCATTTTGCTGTTTTATTCACAGCATTTGATGATGACATAGTTTCTACAGATGTCTCGCGCTACATCGAAGATCCTGGGTTTGGGTACAAAGACTTTGCAAGGCGAGGAGAAGACCATCTGCCCACATTCAGAGCTCAGGTACCATTTCCTTAAACTACATCCACTCAAAGAATGTTGATATGTCTCATTACATGGCAGAGACCGTAACGGCGTTGTAGTGGGCCATGTGTGTTGCGTGCTCCTTTTCTTGTCCTGGTCCATCAAATAACTCGCAAGCTCCCATAAATCTACCTGAGGTGAGTCTGTTAGTGTTTGTAAATCTCAGACCAGGGAATACTTAGCTTTCGGTCTTATTCCAATTATTCCCAGAATTAATGTTTGAAAACTGTAAAGAGTATCACTAAAGCTGGAATAAAAGTGAAAGGTAGAGAAGAATTTCTTTCCTGTCCTTTCAGTTGTAGAAAAAACTCCACTGGAAGAACTCTTTATTCCTGTCATTTTATCAAGTATTCTCTGTCCAGTGGTTATCAAAACCTAGATGCCTATATGTCTGTGAAAGTGATTTGGTTAGTTTCGTGCTCATATATCCACCAAATCACTGGACTTTGAATGTCAGGAAACAAAAGGAATTCCTAAATCTGATTACTGAAGTATTTGGCTATATTTAAATACAGTTTTTATGGCTGTTGAAAGAACAGCGTGTACATTTTACCTGTACATTGTCTTACATATTGGCATCTTTTTCCATGACCAGACTCATGAACTGCATAATACATGTAACAGGAGGGACATTCAACATGGTTCTGTTCCAGCTTATAGAGTAGATTAATCAGCAGTCTGGTAATAAATTGTAAGCAATGGAAGAAATCTTAAACCAAATCAGAGAACTTCAATGAAAAAAACAGTGGGTGGAGGAGAACTGCGTGGTCAGAAGACTGTAAAATAAAGAATCCGTGATCATTCTCCGGAAATGTATTTAGCTGTATAGCAGTCTCTGCTGATCTGGGTAATTCACTCTGCGGTCTTTATATGAGCCTAAAGTGGGGAGATATTGCCAAAAAGAATAAGCCAGAGTCAGTGTCTGTAAAGCAAACACTCTGCTTAACTACTTTAGGAGCAGCAGGCTCCCATGGAAAAAAGCTCTACAGAAGTTGAAATTGGAACTGAAACATCTCTGCTCTTAAATAAACAGGACAGCTTCTGGCCTACATTCAGAGGAGTCACCTTGATAATTTGACTCCATTAGTATGTTCTGCTCTTAAGCAGTTAGATGTATATATCCAGTCTCCCAAATGCTCTGCTATTAACACTACTTAAATTGCAGTAGCATCCCCAAACCCTGCAATAAATCTGATCCTTATTCTGATAAAACAAGACTTCCTTTATCTCTGTGTGTTTAAACTTAGTAATAGGAAAAGGTATTCCATACGCAGCAGAATGTCTTCCAATTTTTTTTTTTCCTTTTTCATTGTTAGTATGGATCAACTGCTGATAGGGAACAGCACTTGCCCCTTCATAGAATAGACTCATAGAATGGTTTGGGTTGGAAGGGACCTTAGAGATCGTCTAGTTCCAACCCCCCTGCCATGGGCAGGGACACCTTCCACTAGACCAGGTTGCTCCAAGCCTCATCCAGCCTGGCCTTGAACACTTCCAGGGATGGGGCATCCACAGCTTCTCTGGGAAACCTGTTCCAGTGCCTCACCACCCTCTCCGGGAAGAACTTCTTCCTGATATCTAATCTAAACCTCCCCACTTTCAATTTAAACCCATTACCCCTTGTCCTGTCACTACAGACCCTTGTAAAAAGTCCCCCCCAGCTTCCTTGTAGCCCCTTCAGGTACTGGAAGGCTGCAATAAGGTCTCCCCAGAGCCTCCTCTTCTCCAATAGGATATTCATTGCCTGAAGGAAGCAGGGGGATGGAGCAGGTGATATGGATGAAGGAGTCAAAATGCAGTTTTTTTGAAGAGAATAAAGTTATTCCTAGCAGACAACAAAAGCTACTGAGCTATAGAGAGGATCAGATAGGGACTTTACTCCACTGGTACATTTATGTATTTCCTTCTCTTCCTGCAGGACTATACTTGGGAAAATCATGGCTTTTCCCTTGTAAACAGGCTTTATTCTGATATTGGGCATCTCCTTGATGAGAAATTTCGGATGGTGTATAACCTCACATACAACACTATGGCAACACATGAAGATGTTGATACGACTACGCTAAGAAGAGCTTTATTTAACTATGTCCACTGTATGTATGGAATCAGGTATGGACAAAAATCCCCTGGTTTAGGAGTGCATTTTTAACTGTAAACAGAGTGGAAAATGAACCATGTGAAAAGCGTGATTTTAGACTCTGGGTGTTAAAGTGGAGCTGGTCCCTCAGTCTGGAAGTTAGGGTGGTTTTGCTGGCGTATCAGTATAACTTTTGCTTCCAGTGGAGAAAATTGTTATGAATCAGGATGGAAATTATTACAGAAGTGTCTTCCCTGAAGCCAGCCTATATCCTTTGTTGAGAAAAGATGACATCCTAGTACTGAGCCTTTCAGATCCTCTCTTAGCAGGTGGTTTTCTAACACGTATAATGCTCCAGTTCCCAAACTTAAGAACATAATGCTGCAAAAGACCCTGCTTTTATAAACTGCTATCCAACAGAGTGATTGCCTGTGTTATTTAGGTATGATGACTATGATTATGGAGAAGTTAATCAGTTACTTGAACGCAGCCTGAAGGTTTACATAAAGACAGTGACCTGCTACCCAGAGAGAACTACCAAGCGCATGTACGATAGTTACTGGCGTCAGTTCAAGCACTCGGAGAAGGTAGGTATTCCAAAGCCAAACTGGCTTCACAGATAGCCCCATGCTGTTTAAAAATGAAAATACAGTGAGACCTAAGAATGGCCATGTCTGTCGAACAATCTAGGTTTAACCAGAGAAAAGCAAATGAGATTAATTCATTGAGTATTAGATATCAGCTTTACAAAAATACTTGTCAGTGTATTGGAAATACTGGTTCTCTTTTTTATTATTATTTTGAGTGACTTCTTCATAAAATTGAACTGACAACTGTAAAAGAAAAGTGCATAAACTTGGGAATGCAGAAGCGTCAACTATGCCAGTAGTTGGGATTTGGGGATCAAAAAAGACCTTAACTCATATATATATATGTATAATCTTCATGGTGTTTTTCATTAATAAAAATGCCAACGTGTCTTCAGATATCCAAGTTAAATGCTTCCTGACAAGGGTTCAGCGTTTGTGTGCCTGCTAGCCTATCTGGCACGTAAACTGTTCTTTACTGTGTGCTCCTATATAGTCGTCAAAGGTGGTACTACAGAAAATAAAATACAATTCGTAAAGAATTACTACCATTTGGCTACAAAAATGGTTTTATTGGGACTTCTCAGAGGGAAAATTGCTTAAAGCAGCAGTTGAGCCTAGTTCTTTGCAGTCCTAGGACATTGTCCAGTGTTGGCGTACAGCACAGCCATCTCGGGGGGCACGGGAGTCCTGCAGCAGCGTACAGGGAGAAAGGGCAGAGTTTCTTGTAGTGATACTTTACTAACAGTTAGAAAATTTAGCCTAAATGAATAAACAGTGTTGCATTCAGGGGTGAACTAAATGGCTGACTTCATTTTTAACAGGTTCATGTCAATCTACTTCTGATGGAGGCGCGTATGCAGGCTGAACTTCTGTATGCCCTCCGTGCCATAACTCGTCACTTAACCTGAAGCGTTCGCTGGGCAGGAGTAAAGGAGTTTTTACTGAGTATGTAAAGACCTTTCGAAATAGATACACACCAGAAGCTGTTTGTGATGTAGCATCAGGTTATCCAATTCTCTAGTGTCAAAAGTTTAGCCGTGCTTCCTGACGGCTGTAATGTGCAATGACGTGTTTTGTTTTCTTGATGCTTAACATTACTAATGATAACAAAAGTAACACTGAGGAGCACTACTCTGCATTGTTTCCAGCTGGATTTCTGCACAGTGGTCAGGATCCTGAAACTGTTTTTATTATATCCAATCCTAGCGCTTTGTTCTTTAAGCACCGGTGTGAAGTGCTTAGAGACTTCTTTTTCCAAGCAATCATTTTTCAGATTAGTGGAGTCCAGCAGAAGATGGGTTCTGCCTGTCCTGAGAACGTACCACCACGTCGTAACTCGTGACAGAGACGCGCGGGCTGCGTTGCATTGAATTGCCCACTGGATTCTTCTGTGTCTCCTGGAGACTGCCAGTCACTGTCTTACTACAGCAATTGAAGGTGATGCGAGATGTGGATGCAAGCATCGAGCACACTTTAATGTGAAATTAATCATGATAAATCCTACAGCATGCTACTGAAGTGCGAAATTCATCTGCTTGGTCGTGCCCCTTCCCAAGAGAAGAGGCCTCACAATTTGCCATTTCAGCCACACGTACTGTGTTTCAATCACGCATGACCTTGTTGTACCGACAGTCACCCTCAGTTGTCCTTACAAGATCCATCCTCATCCCATGTTGCAATGTGTTTAGTCGGCACCTAGAAAGTTAATACGCAGGCTGACCAAAAAATAGGGTTGTGGGGTTTTTTTTGCACTCTTCTTTCTCAGTGTTTTAACTAAGGAGAGTAAAGGAAGGCTAGCATATCTGTTCTGTCATATTGGATGTGTAGAAATTTCTTTCCCATAACTTCTTCATAGCATGAAATTTTACTACTCAAAGTTTTAAAAGTTTCTATGCATTAGTGTAAGTGAACAAAAGAAAAGTGCAATATTTAAAAAGAAAGCAAGCTTTTTTTCCCTATCATGCCACTGCTAAAGTGTCCTTCTTATATAGCCATAAAGAAATTTTAAAACCAAATTTCTTTATTGTCTAAGGCCTAGCAGTCTTGTTTTAGCTTTTACGGCTTAAGACAACCTGATACAGAGATGCCAAAGCATCCCCAAAACAAAGCATTCTTGGACAACCGGTGATATTGGGGAAGGGAAGAAAATAAGCTGCCAAAAATGTCACACTTTTGTGCTGGTTTCTGTTGCTTTTGACTGATTTTTAAGAGCACAAAATGTTGATATTTAAAGCTTTATTTTGTATTGCATTTAATGAACCAGTGAAGTGCCTAAAGAGATGCTTAAACTTACCCAGTAGGATGCAAGTTGTCACTGCTTCAACTGTTGTCTGTTGGCTTGGCCTTTTCCTATTTCGTTGAGGAGGGTGACCTTCGTTGCTGTTGAATACGTTCAAAACTAACCGAATAGGTTTATTTTCAGTGTTCCGTTGGACTGTAGAAGTTAGTGCAGGAGGGTTTTTTTTCCATTGGTGACTGCAGAGTAGTTGTAAAAAATACTATCAGTCATATTTTTAACACTTCTCACTGACAAAATCATGGACCAGTATGCTACTCAAATGAGTTTCCTCTTTTCTTCCCTCTTCCTGGTAACTTGCTGTGACTTCGCTCGTTGTTTTTTTCGCTTTATCTGTCTGTTCCAGATTGGAAAGCTAAATGATTGTACACTTACCTGCACTTTCAGGCTGCAGACTCTGCATGTGAAAACCTTTCGAGGAAGAAATCCGTAATTATTCTTGTTCTGATGTAACGTTGGCTATTTAGAAAACTGCCCAGTAGACCCATCGGCCTCTCTTCTAGAGAGAGCGTGGGGTAAGAACTCGGATTTATTCATCACGTACAGCTCACTGCAGAGGTTTCTCCCAAGTGTTGAGATGCTCGTATGTATGAACTTAGATTAACTTTCTAAGTCGTTCTGATCCTTTTCCTCCCTCTTGTGACCGTATTGGCCATACCCCATGGCTTTTGTGCATAAAACAGTTCTGCTGAGAGAAGTTTTCCTGCAATACTTTTGCTTTTTTTCAAGTGATGGGAACTGTACAGTTCTGCTTTAAATTCCTTTTCTTTGGAAAGTCGAGGAGTTCTCACGAAGCACAGTTGAGCTCTGGAAAGGAGGTGGAACTCGATTTGGGTAACGAATACGACCGCTTAGTGTCCCTTCAGAAATGAAAAGACTCTTAGAGCAGGTTGAGTTTTGCATTTGGAAACATGAGTGCCTTTACTTCTTTCCTTATGAAACGTACTCACCAGCTCAAATGCCTTCTGAGCAAAGGACATGAGCAGATGGGAAATACAGAACCCACAATGGATTGCTTCATAAAAATCTGTAGTAAACCAGTGATTTCTTTTTATTTTTTTAAAGGTGCCATATCAAGTCACATATGGCCTGCAAGACATTCCACCGTGGGAAATGTCATTGTGCGAGCAGTTTGCTATTCTCTTCTTTTCTAAAACATTAAATGCAAACTCGAAACTTCTGGAAGTGTTTTCCACGTGGCATTTTTTTCAAAGTATTGCATTTACAGCCTAACAATTTATAGCCAAGTTTTTATACTCAAATTTATGATTTTTGATAGATGTTTGTTCAGAATAGGTGTTTAAAGTCAGACAACTCTACCACGCGCTTTACGCACGCTTTAGGCTCATCACACTGTGCCAAATTTGAATGTGCAAGTGTTCCTGGATTTTTTTGCCTCTTTAAAGCACTCGTGAATGTGAATCTTCACACTTTGATCATTAATACTACTCTTAAGAGTACCGTAATCGTTGGAAGTGTAGATACTCTCTCTCTGTGTTCCTTTACTGGAATTGATATTTACCAGCATTAGTGTTAGTCCACAAAATCCCAGCCCTGACCAACACAAACACAAAGTGTACAGCCTCCTGCCTGCTGACGTGAAAGCTTCTTGGGTACAGACTGACCCGCCAGCACGGGAAATGCCGTAAGCAGGGAACGGAGCTTTTCAGGATGGAACGGCTCCTCACCGTTGCAGAATCGCCTCAGAACGTGGGGTGCGGTAGAGTACGTTCTCACTGAAATTGCTGCTCCTTTTTTTGGTAATGAAGTGAAAAAAGTGCCGATTGGAGAAAGTATTTGCCTTTCCCAGAACTCTCTGCCTGCAGTCCAACATGACAAGGAACAGACATCATACAGGAACAGAAACCATTCTAAATGAGGGTACAATCTGCGCAGGCAGCTACTAAAGCTACCCTTGTGGTATCCTGTGAGAACTTTAGTGAGCTTAGATGGATCTGTTTCCATCAAGACTGAACAGAAATATATGTACTTTGTCCTAAAGCCTTCATTAAAATGAAAAGGATGTAGTTTTGGCTTTAAAAGTTAAAGAATGGCCACTATCGGCTCTTCCTATATATTAAAAAAACTTTAAGGACAGGAAAATCAGTGATTGTAAACTCTTACAAAGGTAGGTCTCTCTACATTTAGAACAGACAGAAACAGAACAAGAAGAAAAACATGATGCTTCTCTGTTACTTGAGTGCAGAAGGTCAGAGCACCAGATTCTTCGAAAGTATTTTTGTTCATAGTGATGCTGATAGGTGTTTTCATGGGATTTGGAAAAAGCAGCTCGTTGCCCAAATTTCAATGAGCATTTAAGCACCAAGGCACTTAGCATATTCCTACAAGGTGCCACATATTTTTAAAGATAGTCACCTAAATTCAGTATAATAAAAGCAGTTTCCATAGAGATTAAAGGAATAATGTGTAGCAGATCCGCGTGATTTGCAGCGATTGTTAACGAAATGGGTTGTTTTGGGGACATAATGTAGGCTTAGGGATACCTTCCCCAAAGCAGTTAAACTGTAAGCCGCTGCTCTTGCAGAACAGGTTCTCGGTGTTTCTCATACATGTGTGTTTTCCATGAACATAGGCATGCATTTCAAGCTCATGTTCCAGAGTTTTGGACTCCCTTTTAGAAGAGCTGGATTATTTAACCTCGTCTTGCAGAAAAGATTTATTGGCATTAGCAAGTGGATAACTTGTGCCCAGACTTAAAAGTTTTGGCCAGAAGGAAATACACTAAATCTTCTTCATTTCAAGTGATGTTCTTTCAGTTACTTTCCTTAGAGGTTTGGCTCCTTCTCCCATAAATAAGGGGTGATGTTGCACAAAATGGGGGGCGAGGGGAGTGGATTCACTGTAAATGAACTTCCCCAGGGCTGAGCTGAATGTAAAGCTGTGAGTTGGTTTGCCATTAGCGATCATTCCAAGAGCTGGACAAAAAAATGTCGGTTTTCACCATCTGAACTTCAGCTTTATTCTCCCTGGTGTCCCCCCAGCACTATGTCTGAAGAGACATCCACCAGCTTTCCCACATTTGGGAACTGTAAATGCAAATTTTGATCTCCGAATGAATTTAGCATTTCATACCCACTGCATAGGTCACGGTTGTGGGAGATGGAGAGCGCACAGTAGTATGAGGAGGCTTCAGGAGCATCGTGATCAGTGTTAATTTATCCCTCAGAGCACATTTCTCGGCACAGGGTCATGCTGCTGCTCCCCCAGCACGCGTCAGGTCGCTCCTGCAGACGTTTAACCCTTCTGCTGCTCACCGAGGGCAACAAATTGCCATTTTCCAGCCTGCCGCCGCCACCACCCTGCATCAAGTGCTTCCTATACTCGCAACCCCGAGCGGTCTTGCGGGGACAACCCCCAGCCTTGTCGAACAACGCTGGGTTCCTGTATCGCCGCTCGCTCTTGAGCTGTTGGCCTAATTGCTGCATGAGGTTATTTCTGGTCAGGGGAGTTACGCGTCTGGTTTGAAAGGACGACACTCGGTACTTGCTTATGACATTTAGGCAGCACTTGCCAGTAGCATGTCACATCCCGTCTCTGGAGTTACAGTAATAATCCAGTGGATCCACTAAGGAAATGCTTTCTTTGGCAAAACTCCCCGTGTTTGAGCCATGCGGGTCCCTTCGAGGGATGTCCTTGCGGGGTGTTGAGGTCCTCTTGTGCCTGTTGGGGTGGTGGCTCCTCGGGTGCCGAGCAGCCGAGCAGACCGCTGCCAACCTCTGGAACACACGGATTTGTGTTTTTTGCTTCTCTCTGGGCTAAATCCACACGCCGCAGGGCAGGAGCTGGAGACGTAGGCAGACTTGGGTGTTCCTATGGGGACGAGTGTCATCAAGGCTCGTGGAAGGTAGCGATCTGAACTGTTCCCAACAGGAAGTAGAGATGCTATTGAAGACACCAATGAATATTGGGATTGTGGGGAGGAAGGCGCGCTGTCAGCTTCGGGAGGTGCCCGCACGGCCAGCGGAGGCGGGTTCACACGTGGGTCGGTTGAACCTTCACCGACGTGTCCGAGAGGTCCTTGTGTACCTCTGCGCGCGGGCGAGATGCCTCCTTGCGAGGTGTCCAGAGAGCTTCTGTAGGACAAGAGCTGAGGCCTTTTCCTTCCTCCACAGATAGAGCAGGGGAAGGCAACCGTTGGCTTCTGCCCGAGTATAAATGCCGCTGTTGAACTAGATTTCCTCGCCCCCATCAGCCCTTTGCGGGGGGTTTTCAGCCAGAACGGGTGAATCCCCAAGCGTAGTGTCTCCAGCGGAGGGGTCTGGGGGGACAGCGACAGCAGTGGGTCCAAACACGCACCATCCAGAACTTGCCCATTCCCCACGCCACGCGCGTGCCACGCCACCGGACCCAACCCCGTGCCCTCCCGCC
>NW_010227551.1:2276-11902 GCF_000690775.1 Eurypyga helias | reverse complement strand
CGAGGCTGAATGCCCAGGGGACATCACTTGCTTCTGATAAAAAAAATAACTAAGGTTTCCCTCCAGGTTAAAATGGCTGTACACTAGCTTATATATCTGCCATAAGACCTACTTAGGGCAACACCATACTTTTTCAGCAGTCTATGAAAGACCCTTGCAGCTGATCAACAGCCAGCATTAGATAATTTAAAACAATTTTCACAAACTCTTTTTGACCAGTATAACATACATGACATCAGAAGCAACATGGCATATGCATGTCTAAAGTTACTCCTACTAAATTACTTGCTGTTCCTCTAATAGGCTTCTGATGAGGAGTTGCTGTCATAAAATTAAGCTTTGTTCCCCATGAATACACATTACCCAATTCATTATTATGATCATATTAATTTGCTTGCCCCAAACATTGAAGTACTTGATGCAGTATAGGCAGCCAGGACAAATTTTCCTTCTTGCTGTTTAATGTCCTTAACCAAATTCAGTAGGTTTGTTTTGATGCTGTGTTTTATATTGGGCTTCACAAGAGAAAAAGGGTAATAAATCATAGAATCATGGAATGGTTTGGTCAGAACCCCTCCCTACCAGGGGCAGGGACACCTTTCACTAGATCAGGTTGCTGAAAGACCTGTCAAACTTGACTGAACATTTCCAATAACTGGTCATTCACACTTTCCCTGAGCAAACGGTTCCAATGCCTCACCTCCCTCATCATAAAAAATTTCTTCCTTATATGCAATGTAAATCTCCCCTCTTTTAGTTTAAAATCATTACCTCTTGTCCTGTTGCTAGAGGCCCTGGTTAAAAGCCTTTCTGCGTGTTTCTGGTAAGGTCCCCTTTTAGAATTGAAAGGCCAGAATAAGGTCTCCCCGGAGCCTTCTCTTCTCCAGGCTGAACAACCCCAACTCTCACAGCCTTTCCTCACAGGAGAGGTGTTCCATCCCCCCTACCTTCTTTTTATCTCTGGATCAGCTCCAGCAGGTCCAAGTCTTTCCCATGCTGAAGGCCTCTGGATGCAGTGCAGTACTGCAGGTGGAGTCTCACCAGAGCAGGGAAGAGGGGTAGAATCACTTCCCTCAGGCTGCTGGCCACACTTCTTTTTATGCAGCCCACTATATAATTGGCTTTCTAGGCTGCAAGTGCACATTTCTGGCTGACACCCAATTTTCTTCTGTCAGTATGCCCAGGTCCACCTCCAGAGGTCTGCTCTCAATCTGTTCATCCCCCTGTCTGTACTGATACTGAGGTTGGCCCAACTGCGGTGCACGACCACGCATTTGGTCTTGTTGAACTTCAGGAGGTTCACATTGGACCTTCTCCTCAGGCCTGCCAAGGCCACCCCAGATGACATCTCCTCCCTCAAGAATATCAACTTCACCACTCAGCTTGTTGTCACCTATGAACTTGCTGGGGGTATACTCAACCCCACTATCTATGTCATTGATGAAGATATTAAAGACTAGTGGTCCCAAGACTATTAAAGACTATGGATCCTTGAGAGACACCACTTGTTACTGGTTTCTACACAGACATTGGGCCACTAACTGTAACTTTTTGGATACTTCACAGCCTTATCGGTCTAGCAGTCCGGTCATCAAACCTCTATCTCTCCAATTTAGCAGCAAGAATGTTATGGGTGACCATATCAAAGGCCTTGCAGAAGTCCAGGTAGATGACATCCTTAGTTCTTCCTCTGTTCACTGATGCAGTCACACATAATAGCAATGTTCTAAAAGGATCAGGTATGACCTGTCCCTGGTGAAGCCATGTTGGCTGTCTCTAATCACCTCCCTGTTTTCCATGTTTTTCGATATATCTTCCAGGAGAATCTGTTCTGACATATCTTCCAGGTAGATCTGTTTCATGATCTAGGCACAGAATGCGGCTGACTGGGCAGTAGTTCCCACAGTCCTCCTTTTTACTTTTTCTGAAAATGAGTGCAATCTTTCTGATTTTCCTGTCACTGGAGATTTTTGTCTGACTACCATGACTGTTCAAGTAGGATGAGTGGCTTGGGAACTACATCAGCCAATTATCTCAGGACCCTCGGATGCACCTCATCAAGTCCTAGGAATTTATGTATGTTCAGGTTTCTCAGGTAGTCTTGAGATTCCGGAGCTTAAGAGATGTGGGAGGAGAGATTACCATTGAAAACTGAGTAAAAAAAAAGATGCTGAGTGCCTCAGCCTTGTTCATGTCAGTTGTCACTAGTTCTCTTGTCTTATTTATTGGGGGAGGTGTACATTTTCTTTAATCTTCCTTTTCTGACCAACGGAACCATATTTCATATGAACCATTGTATCCCTTGCCAAATTCAGCTTGAACTGTGCCTTGGCTTTCCTGATCCCATCCCTACACATCCAGATAGTGTCCCTATATTTTTCCCAGGGTATATATCCCTGGATCCACTGCCTGCGTTATTTCCTTTTTACGCTTTTTACGCTTTAGTTAGACTTGGAAGTTCTTACTCAGCCATACTAGTCTCATGCTTTCCTTTCCAGATTTTTTCCACATGGGAATTGAGAGCTTTTGTTTTCTAAGAAAAATGTCCTTAAAGAGCTGCAGCTTGGTTCAGCTCCTGTATCCCTGAGGACAATTTTCCAGAGTCGCATCCACCAGTTCCTTAAACAACGCTTAAGTTTGCTCTCCTAAAATTCAGGGTCTTGACTCTACACTTGGCCCATATCCCTCAAGACTGAAATTCACTGGGGTTCTCAACCTGTTCATCACTGGTTTTCAAAGACATGTCTGTGCAGTCAATCCATTTTTGCTTTTTGTATAGAGGGCAACCCCCCTGCTCCTCCTTCCTTGCCTGTCCCTCCTGAACAGTTTATAACCATCAATTGCAGCAATCCAGTTGTGTGATTCATCCCACCATGTTTCAGTGACAGCAATTAGCTCGTAGCTTTCTAGCTGCAGAGTTGCTCCCAGGTCTTCCTGCTCGTTACTTACGCTGCAGGCATTGGTATAGGGGCACTTCAGTGGGTCCTTCAACTGTGTCACCTTTCTAGAAGAACATATCTTAACCCATTTGATGAAATTCATGTGTGTTTTTCCTTTGGTTCCTAATACACCAGCAGCCCCTGTCTTGTTTGAGAAATTTGACATGGTTTTATTTTGGTTGTGTTACTGCTGCAAGCATCTAGATGATGCCTACTGGTACCAAACAGCCTTCTGAGAACTTCAGGTACACAAGTTTTGGTAGCTGTTACATCTGCAGCATCTGGATCTCTTGCATGTGCCTACATATTAGACTTACACATACTGGATGGCATAAAATTTAGTCAGATCTCCCTAGATGTAGTCCAAGCATTCACATTACCTAGCTATTGTCACATATCTGGATTTTTCTAATGACGACTTGCAACCTTGGTCTGAAGCAAGATTTTGACAAAAAAAAAATCACTTAGAAAAATACTCTCTGTTTATAAGGCATTAACATCAGGGAGTGCAATTATGAGCAGAGTGCAGTCTGTTTTTACTAACCACTAAGTTAGGAACTGATATACTTTCAGTGATAAAGATTGTTTACGCTCTTTAATTATAGAAGAAAGATGCACTTGCTGATATAATACAGCAGTAGACTTTGAACAAAACACTTCATGTGTCCAGAGAAGAGCAACGAAACTGGGGAAAGGTCTAGAGCACAAGTCCTATGAGTAGTGACTAAAGGAACTGCGGTTGTTCAGCCTGGAGAAAATGAGGCTGAGAGAAGACCTTATCACTCCCTACAACTACCTGGAAGGAGGTTGCAAAGAGGTAGATATTGGCCTCTTCTCACAAGTAACAAGTAATAGGACAAGAGGAAACAGGCTCAAGTTGCACCAGGAGGGGTTTAAATTGGATATTAGGAAAGATATTTCCACTGAAAGGGCTGTCAGGCATTGAAACAGGCTGCCCAGGGAGGTGGTTGAGTCACCACCCCTGAATGTATTTAAGACGTGTCTTGACGAGGTACTTAAGAACATGGATTAGTGGTAGACTTTTCAGTGTTAGGTTTATGGTTGGGCTTGGTGGTCTGGATGGTAGACTTTTCAGTGTTAGGTTTATGGTTGGCCTTGATGATCTGAAAGATCTTTTCCAACCTAAATGATTCTATAATATGCTATGATCACTGGCTTACAATGTTACATGGTTGGGTTTTTTTGTGTTTGTGGGTTGATGGGGGTTTTTTTTTGGTTTGTTGGTTGGGTTTTTTTTAAGTTTGGATAACATTCAGGCCCTTAATTACATTTGTATCTATAGTTAACTTAATTATGTAGGGGTAATCAAGCTTCTTGCTTCTGGGTGTAAACAAATTACCACAAGGGACATCTGTATCTTATGGGCGGCACTGCAAATTTGGAAAGTGCATATAAGGCTCTTCCTGTACTTTTCAGAGACAGAGTTGATCACTAATTGGACCAGAAACTGACTTCTCCTGTGTGAAAAAGCTTTTTTTGTATGTAAATTACATGGAAGCATAGTCTGTTCTATTGCTGAAGAAATGAAATGGTACCATCATCTGTAGAATTTATGTCTTCTATTCTAAATCAGGAGGGAAAGCTGATAAACTGAACAAGTCTAGTATAAACCTGTTATGACAATGAAATTGATGCCTTATCAACACTAAATATCTTATGAATGTGATTAGTGGTTTTCCATACTGAACTGGAAGCAACTTCGCCAATGTGAGACAATACTTTTTTGAAGAATAGACTGAATATTTGTACCCTTGAGACTATATGCGCTTTTACGGAGATCAAATGAGATATTTAAAGTCTTTTCTGTTATAAAAAACCTGAACTGTTGGATCATGTTTTGACTGGGGAAGAGACCTTTTCAGAGTGAATTAATAACTCTGAGAACCAGTATGTTCTGTAAAGAGGCTATTTCTTGCAGAGAAGTATGAGAAATCCAAAAGAGTGGTTTATCTCTCAAAAAGGAGGATGATGATGACCTTTCAGTTGTCTCAAGAGGCTTTCTTGTATCTTGTTCTTTCTCTGTGTTCTTCTTTGTTCTCTGACATATCAATTTTTAAGGGATTGACTTCCTAAGAACTGAGCAATATTAAACCAGAGTCAAGTGTATATTGTTTTCTGCTAGTAATACGATATTTCAGAAGGATGAAAATTAAAATGTCACCAAAAAGGTGAATTAACGTGTGAAATGGCACAGTGAGCACAACTGGGAGGAATGGTTAAAAAGTAAAAAATGAGACTGAGAACTGAAGTTTGAGATTGTTGTGAAATCTTACAGAAGTCACTGAACTTCTCTTTATATCACTGTCCTCCACTGCAAAACAAAAAGTTCATATTTATTAAGTTTGTGAGTTTCAATTCATTGGTGTTTATCAGTGTTTCAAGACACACCAATTGAAAAAGTTTTGTATGAACCCCCCCCCATATTTTTATAAAAGGTATTCAGAAGGTATTTCAAAATGTATATTATATTTGTAATAAAATACAAAATGATGTGCACCTCTGAGATGAAAGAAGGCCTCAGCTTCCAAGAGAAGTAATGGAAATTAATGAATTCGACTGCTACAAGTTACCCAGCAGGTGATCATGTTATAATTATCATTCTCAAACAAGATTCTGAATAAGATTCAACATTCTTCTTGTTTGAAAAGTAATTGCTAAGATTCTTTCTGTCAAAAGTCACTATATGGTGCCAAAACACTTAATGCATTTGTTTTGTTAATTGATCTTAAACTCTAATTGCCTTGGCAACCTTTACAAAGCAGGTTAAAAACATTCAACAGAGTGATGAAGCCACAGCCTTAGCACCAGTCACAGAAAACTCAGTGATAGAAATGACCTAACAGAGACACAGGGTTGCACGCCCAGTGTCCACCTTGAATGGGAACCCAAAGTAAGTTTGTCAGCAAAAGTGATCCTCAGAAACACAACACATTAGAACTCATTTAAAGTTACACGGATAAATACCACAAGCTACACCTTGGAGAATTCATATGCCTCTGCTAACAATGTCAAAGTAAGACACTTGAAGATAATCACCTGATAGGTGTTTGAAGCATCTGTTCTTGCAAGCAATTACTGAAGTCTAGACAGTCATGGGACTCAATGGGACCCTTATGTCTAAAAACGACGTACTGTTTTAGGCGCGTAGGAACATCCATCTCCACTAAAAAACTGAGCTGATTCACAAAATGGTACTTATGAAAAGGGCAGAATCACCATCCTTTATACTTCAGATGAACAGATTCTGTTTATCATGTTCAACTTGTCTTCTGCCTGGTCATAGACATTCTGCAGGCTTTCCACATCACTCACCATTTCCGTAAGTTCCATCTGAATTACTTATTTTGCTCCTGCTCACACATGTAGGGATTACAGGAATTCTCTTTCACCCGTCATTGGCATGCTTGCCTTCTCACATACGGAGACTGGACGCTAGATTCAGCCACTTTTTCTGTTATTCCAGTAACCGAGACTCAGAAGTAAGCAAAATGCAGTGCTTTGGTTTGCTTTGATCTTTCCTAGAGAATTGCAACCATTTGGGTGGTAATCCAATGAAT
This sequence comes from Eurypyga helias, assembly GCF_000690775.1. Lineage (NCBI taxonomy): Eukaryota > Metazoa > Chordata > Aves > Eurypygiformes > Eurypygidae > Eurypyga > Eurypyga helias. The sequence goes on along the minus strand of NW_010227551.1, from coordinate 5,385 downwards.
AACCTATTGGTCATTCTGACAAAGCTTTTTGAATGATTCAGCAGCCAACGATAATGCAGAATTCAGAGGGTGGAAGTCCTCTTGTACCTAAGTTTCATTAGGTTCTTTCCAGTAAAAATACCAAGACAATTTTCTGGTGGTAAAATCCAGAACTCACTCTTGAGGCTTTTGAAAACATTTCATAACACCCCTGTTTTGTGTCCTGTTTGTTCCGTGGTACCTCTTAAATGATATAACAATAACATGGCTATAAATCCAAGTTAAAGTCCTATAATAAGGTAGGTTCACAAAATAGTACTGTGATCTCACCAAATCATGGAATTATATCTAGTGACTGTCATCTGCTACTGCAATGATTTAGATTCAGCTTTTTGAGGTTTAGACCACACTAACTCTGTGAAAAATGCTTGGTCAAGCATTGTGCATTAAATATTAAAGTAGGTATGTAGAAGGACTAAAAATGCAGGTCCAGTATTACTGGTGTACAAAGCAGAGTTTGCTGTCATGCAACGTGTTGCAAAAGGACATTCAGCATTCTGTGGAGGTCAGCTGCACAATACAATACATATAGGGACTCCAATTTTGCAAAACATAATCCAATCTACTCTTTATTGACTTAGAATGTACAGTTAAAAATAACTGTGCAATTTATCCCACGTTCCTTTTCAAGGAAAGGAACTGATAAACTTTGCAAAACCTTCTTAGACTTCCAGGTTCTTTCTAACATGTTTGGTGAGCAGATATTAAGAGAGTTGCTGTTGACCCATAATTCTTTCCTCATGAAGGGCTGATCATTATTTAATATTAGCAATTTTAAAGGGACAAGCTTTTAGGCCTGGAAATGTCCGTATAAATAAAACCAGTGCTATTTCAGCTCCATTGTTAATGAAAGAAAAATTATCCATGGTCTCTCTAGGGAAAACTAGGTCTCACACTATATTTATTTCAAGATTTAGGTGCTACTGGAAATAATAACTAATCACCCAAAAACTATTAGTTATCCTTTGTCCACACCCAAGAAGCTTATTAACTTTCTCTAACCTTTGCTTCTATATCCTGCACAAGAAAAAAAAAAAAAAAAAAAAAGCAGTTTCTTGGAAAAAGATAAAGTTAAAAAAAAAAATCAGGTGTGCCTTGAAGAGCAAATGATATTACTGACAGGTATGGATTGTAAGAATTTTTTGTTACATTGACTTATTTCCACCTCTTAGGATAACTTTCAGAAACACTATTTTATATTCACTGTATGTGTTACCGTCTTGCTCAGGAAGCTTGTCCATCATCCAGAAAGAGAAGTGCTGTGGAGAAACCAAGGAGACAATGAAGCTGGTGTAGAGCAAGCTACATTGGTTAAAGGATTTCCACAGCAAGGGAAAGGTCGAGGGAAACACAGAGCACAAGAAGGGCCTGTTAGGTAGTGACTAGCATTATGGATCTTCCAATGGGCAAGAGATGAGTAGGAGTTGTGGACAAAGAAATGTGAAGCACTGAAAGACTCCGTCATTGTACTGAAAAACACCACCACCAACAACAAAAGAACATCTGAGAACAGAAAAGTCATGGATGGTGGATGACACAAAGTCATAGAAATGCTAAAGACTGGGGCACAAATGTGGTATCCATAGATAATGTGGAAAAGACTGAATGATGATTAGAAATGAGAATTGCAGCAAAGGACAGCTAAGTTAAAGTAGCATCTGGTGAAGACTGTAATCAAAAGTAGGTTTTTAGGTGGATGTGGAACCAAGACTCCTGATTACATCAAAATATAAGGGTGAGGTAATGTGCAGAGCGGAGAGTGGAATGATCATTGACATGAAGGCTGACATCCTCATAGATGAGTTAAACAGACTATTACACAGGGCTCCAGAAGAAGCCAGAAAACAGGTTGATGGCTTAGTACATTTGATATGAGAACAATTGGAGGAAATACACTTTGAGGCAGTTGCTTAAAAAAAGGAGAGAAGTTATGAAAAAAGACTTGACAGGGTGTGGAAAGAGTTGAAGGAACCAAATGCCTAAACTCTTGTCTCTATGAGGAAAATGAAGGTCATCTCCATGTCAGTGTATGTGACACAGGGATCCAAGAATGGCAGTAGCAGAGACGAGCAAGCTGAAAGGCCAGTGTCATGGTTTAGCCTCATCTGGCAATTAAGTAACGATCAGTTGCTCACTCACCTTCCACCCTCCTCCCAGAGTGGAGAAGTGTTGGAAAGAAAAAAACCCCAAAACCAAGGAAAGATAGTAAAAGTTGAGATAAGAACTATTTAATAATATAACTGAAACTTATAGTGATACTAACAATACTACTACTAGTGAGTAATTAAAACAATAGAGAATAGAACATATGATAGGAGTACCTCACCACGTGCCAACCAACACACAGCCAGGTCCCAAAACAGCAAACAGTCCCCCTGCCTGAGAGTCCCAGAGCTCTGTGCTTTGGAATTGTGAGCTTTAGGGCAGCAAGGATCAAAAATGAAAGAAAAAAATGAAACAAATGGGGAGAGACTGATGAGGAGCATGGGTGAACTGCAGAATGTATTTAAGCAACCCTCTGAGTGAAAAATGTTATAAAGTCAGCACCTGTGGAGGCTTAACACTCTTCCCCTCTCCTCATCTAGGCAGCTTAGGCCTTGGTCCATGCTGCTGACGGCATATCTTTTCTTCCAGTGTGACAGTAGGTAGACTGCAATTGCTTTTTAATCTTTATCAGGTTTAGCTTAGAGCACCATGCTTAATGGCATGCATTTATGCACTCCAAAATTTCTTCCTTGGTCTGGATTTTAAGAATGCAAAAATCCATAACACACCATAAATAAAACAAAAACTTAAGTTTCTCATTTTCTGCTTAGTTCTTGTTTCCAGAAATCTTAAGTTTTTGTGGGGTATTTTTAATAGAGAGTTCTTTATCAGGTTTAGCTTAGAGCACCATGCTTAATGGCATGCATTTATGCACTCCAAAATTTCTTCCTTGGTCTGGATTTTAAGAATGCAAAAATCCATAACACACCATAAATAAAACAAAAACTTAAGTTTCTCATTTTCTGCTTAGTTCTTGTTTCCAGAAATCTTAAGTTTTTGTGGGGTATTTTTAATAGAGAGTTTA
>NW_010227551.1:0-2244 GCF_000690775.1 Eurypyga helias | reverse complement strand
GGAAAGATAATCATTATAACAGGGTATCTGAGACTAACTTGCACACTTAGCTGGCAAATTCTATTAAAATTTACTTGTATGAAGCATTTTTCTAGAACCCAGTATAAACATAAGCTGCCAAGCTATACTTTCTCAATGTGTATTTAAATTATAGAATTCTGTTCGCCTTTCTTCTGAGTTACTTTACCCTTTTTTTCTTCCTCTCAAGCATAGACATCAGCACTGTTGAGCTTGTAATAATTTGAAGTTCGCTGTTGTGTACCTGACATTTGGATTGAGGTACTGACATCACACTATAAATCACTAAGGTAAAATAAAATAATTAAGATATGAAGCTACATAAAATACGTATTCTGTTAATTGTGCCCAATTTCTGTTGTCCTCCATTTTTGCAGTCATACCCTATTTACTATTTGCCATGAGCCATTGTCATCAATTGGCTGTACAATAAATGTACTATAAGTTGAGCACGGTAATTACGTTGTTTGGTTTTGAAAGCATTGGCAGAATGACATTTGCATAAAAGTCAGTTTTTATATCTTCAACTGCAGATGCTTTAAGGCAGTAGATGCCTTTTGGATGTGTCTGTGAAGGATGTTAGTACAGAGCACAGAGCTCCAGCTGCCAGCTCACTGCATGATGGACTGCTGACATAGCACAGCACAGTGCTCATGAGCTCTGGCACAGCCTTGATCTGAAGGGACTGCACAAGTTGTTTCTGAAGCTAGCTTATGCCACATTCATCCAAGAGTTTCTGCGACATGCTGCTTTCCATGATAGAGACATACCCTTAGGTCTATACAGACAAAATGTTTTCCTTCCATTTTTCATTTCTAAATATAGCTGGTGCTGCAAGAAATGAGGCATAAAAACTCCTCTGGGGTGATGGTTGGACTATGATTTATTTATTTTTTCAACCTTGGAGCAATATGAGGTTCTTAATTTCAATGTTCTTCTTTCCTCAGTTATCTTTGTAATTTGGCCTCCACTAATAATAAATCTTGTCACCTGCAATCACAGTTTCTGAAAATGCTCACATTTACAAGGGGCTAGTAACCAGCTAGCAGTTGTAATAGCTCAGCCTGTAAAAGACAGGATCTTCAGCTCCAGATGCTCAACGTGTAGTCCTTCTCCATCTTTTATAGGAAGTTACACTGACGTTATTTAAGTTCACATTTTGGTTTCAGATAGTTTTCAGTCAATGAAGGAGTTCTCAAAATATCTTTTGTCATTTTGGTCATGTCATCCACTAATACTTAAGTATTTTGCCAAAAATAATTGCAACTCATAAGCCAGCCTGAAGCCTTGGAGTTTGGTGTGAAGGAACTGAAATAATTGGCACAGCAGTCAAAGCAGAGTCACATGTTTTGTACAGTCATTACACATGAACAACAAGAGCATGCAGAGTATTCATTTCAAATACTGATTTAGGATTCTGGATAGTATGGTTATTTAATGGCATGGTAGCCCAGAAATCCTTATGAGGTGATGTTCCAGTTTTTGTTGTAAATGCACTACTATACAATTTCCAGTCTGTATTCTACACACACTTCTGCATTTCTCTAGACTATATTTTTACTGAAGACTGAGAAAAAGGGGTGCTTTTAAATGTGATATACAGGCTTTCATTCGTATTCTGAATGCCTTAAACCCACATACCGAGCACACCAAATCTGTAACTGTTCATATAGGACATGAGTTATTAAAAATGTTAATGAACGACCCCAGTGCGAACATTTCATTTTCTTACATTGTGAATACCATTTTTTCACATTGCATAAACTGTAAAAGAAGGCTTGAATAACACACAGTAGGAAGTCTAAAAGGCCTTATTTTTATATTACAAAGAGTCTGACACAAAGTTCACTGAGCAGAATGAATCTTTCTGCTGCTTTCAATGAGGTCTAAATGAAGCTTTATGACAATATTATGCTTTAGTGGCATGATTGTTTATGCTTTATGATGAATCAGAGATACGTATTCATGAATCACCCTCTTGAATGCTAGTGCTATATTTAAATAGAGGGTAATTATTGCCACTTTTAAGGACCGATTCTGTCTCTCTCAAGAGAATTCAAATAAATATGCTTGTTTTATTATAACAGCCATAGGAAACAATAAAACCATGGTAGTTCTGGTATTGTTCTGGTTTCAGTATTTTGGCTTACTTCGTGCACCCTTAAACATTTATACCCATGATAAGCTCTTGTATCTCAGGCTATGGATGACGGCATTGAGTGCACC
>NW_010227550.1:0-24230 GCF_000690775.1 Eurypyga helias | reverse complement strand
GGCTGCCCGACGCTGCCCTGGCAGACCTGGCAGCGCAAGGGCCGCAGCCCTCGCAGCCCGGCTCCCTGCCGCCTTCTTTAGGGGATGCCGGTGAGACCCGCAGGACTGACGTGGGCTCTCTGTTCAGCCACTTCTTTCCAGTTGTTCCCCTACCCAGCCCTCCATCTTGTCAGCACCAACCCCTTGGGCGAGGGACCAGGCGCTGCAGCTGTGGCTGTCCAGAAGCAGTCAGCATCTCTTGTGTACCATAGAAATAACACCCTGCGGTGCTGTGATGGCAGTAATGATGGGAACTGTGGAAAACATGAGGGACTAAGGACTGCATCCAAGTCTGCCGTCCCAGCAGTGTTGGAAGTTCCTGACTGAACATAGCTGGCTGCCTTTTGTCACAGATGTGGAGGAGGAATGCCACCCAGTCAGGGGAGACAGAGCACAAAATTCACTTCTTACCCTGGGCTGTTGGGTAACTTTATCCTGCGTCCCAGGATCCTGGAGGTGCAGTGAAAGTTGAGCAGTACTGGCCATTCCTCTTACCACAGCACAGAAGGCTTCTTTAATTTCTCTGGAGTGGGAGGAAGTTTCCCTGCTAATCATCTGTTCCAGGAAAAAAAAAAGGTATGATTTTTCTTGGAAGCTGAGTTTTTTCAAATTGCTGTCTTTGAGTTAAAGTGGAAAAAAATGTCAGAATTAAAGTTCAGGAGAATAAATCAGATTCCCTGAGGCTTAAATTTAAAGACAAAGGACCAGTGGCCTTTCACAGCTTTTAATCAGTCTTTATGTGTACACAAAGCTCTTTGAGATCAATAGAGCTTGGCAGAGTAAGCAAAGTAACAACCAAGACAGGAATTCTGAATGTCTCTTAACACAGTTCTGCAGTCAAGAATGAAAATCTGGGTAAAACTCTTACGTATACTTACGTCCTTAGTTCTCTGATTATTTAGATTGAGCTTTGAGAGGTTATTAAGGCATACTGCTTTAATATACTGAATTTCAGAAATGCTCATTTTCTTGCTAGTAATGTTGCAATGGTAAGCATTTTGTAAAAGTCAGAGAAATTATTCTATTTCTATTTCTTATCAGGATTGTCCTAAGAATTATTCAATTTGAATTTGTACTTAAAATGTAATACTTCCACCGTCCTTATGCTCAAATGTCCAGGATTTGGTTTTGCAATTCTGTATAGAGTACTGCAGTACTGTAAAATCATCTTTGAGAGTCAAATTGTTTCTAATCTCTCCAGAGCTTTCACATCATGCAAAGTTCTCCTACGCAGTAGTATTTACTTTGTACTCAGAACACCTTACACCTTCATGGGTAGAGATTGTTACTGTTCTCCTGTGACTGCAGAGTGAGACTGTGGGATATTTCCTACACCACTTAAAACAAACATCTGTATTTGTTAGAGCAAAAGCTGATTAGATGCTGCTTTGGTGCATCGGGAGGATAATCTGAAGCAAAGTGTGCCACATGTTTGATTTATAGATAAATTTCCTCCTCCAAATGGTAACTGAGAGGAGGTTTCTATATGTTTGTCCTTGTTCTGGAGCCCTAGCACACTTTGTGTCTATATGGATATTTCAAACCTAATCACAATAGTATTTTGTGAGTGCAATATGTGTTTAAATGCCAGTTTTTTGAACGTTTCAAGGGAAATACATGATGTATTTAAAAACATGATCACCCCAATATTGTGCTAACACATAGAAGTGATTTTGTTCATGACTTTTTCTTTGAGTTGCCACATAAACATCACAAAAGGCACTTCCCAGCTCAAAGTTCAGTTGCAGTGGACAAACTGAGTGCAAAACACATAGTTTCAAAAATAGTAAGATGAACGCCATTGTGACCAGGTATTGCAGTCACAATTCAGATCAGCAGTCACAGTTCAACACCTGCCCGGCCTTACACAGAAGCTGAATGCTAAGTAAGCCCTGATTTATTAAGGTCTTGAAGACACATAATCCTCCACAAAACAGTAAGGCTAGAGAATAAACTAGGAGCTTCAGATCAGCAATTACATGAACACTACAGCATTCAGATGTTGTCAGACATGTCACCTCCTCTCCCCTCATCCACACTAAATAATTCCCTTACTAGTGAGTTTGAGGAAAGTGATAATGGTATTGGAGGTTATGTGTGGTGTGTGCAGAAGTGGGTATGTACACGAAGACATGAATATGTATTCTTGTGGTTACCAGGGTGAAACGACCTGGTCAGTTTAGGAAAAACACTAAGTAACATAACTGTACCTTCAGAGGGCTGGATGTAAGGATAGGTTCCTTTCAGGGTCGATTGATCAATTTTGGGTTTGATTTTCCATCTTAGGGTTCAGTGTGGAATCAGTCCCAGGAACTAGTACCCGCAGGCACTGCAGAAACAAAGGGCGACTCACAGAGCTTGGAGTCTGTGTGCAGATTTATACCATCTGCCCGTTGTGGGGCAGCAGCATCAAGATAATCTCCACCTCTTTCTGGTAGCAACGGGTTGGCATTCACAATTCATCATTCCATGTCCGTCTGTGTCTGGGGACTCTGAACAGTTGCGGCAGGAGGGAATAATCCTCTGCTTATGTTGCCTGATGTGCCTCTAGGAAACCATTAGGGGACTGTGTCCCTGGGAGTAAATTGGAATGGCATTTGCACTGTTTGCTCATTCATTTCAGATGTCTGTCTCCTCCATCAGGTTCCAGGAAGACAGTTATGCATAATACATATACCTTTTCCTTAAAAGACAGTGTATAAACATGTATAATGTACCCATCAACATTGTAGTGCATCAGTATCAGGGTAGTTCAGGCAAATGCAAAGGCCACAGAAAATCAGATCCTAACACAGATCCTAACACGTCTGCAGTTCCACGTTTGAAATTAGTCCAGTTGCTTGCATGCAGATTTGATAAACTTTCAGCTTTTGTTTGTTTTCCTCTGCTCACTTATTTCTTTGCTATATTTTTTTCTACTGTCTTCCCTTTTCTTTCAACTTCATAAGCTCTTCTACTGATAGGTTTGTCTTTGATAGTGCCAACCAACTAAACTGGGATGTGGAGTCAAGTATAGACTTTCCTGAAGTTCACAGAGGTTCAAATCAAGGCATTGCTTTAAACCAATCTTATTTTTCACAATATCTGTTGTAAAGGCACTGCATGTTCCAGGTGACAGCACCACACATGGCCATCAAACTTTGTGGGATATAGAGTTGGAACTACACTCACATCTTTAGTGCAAGTGCTGGCCAAAACAGGGAAATGATATAATGGAAAAGCTCTTCTTCAAGAATCTGAAACCAAGTCCAAATATTAATGACATTCTTGCCCTGTGAGTTAAGGACAGATCATTATCCCATTTCACAGATGGGTGAAATCTGAAGCAAGGTGACAAATTTAGTCAGTGGTAGATCGAGGAATGGAACCCATCAATGCTTATAAATATCTAAAGGGTGGATGTCAAGAGGATGGGTCCAGACTCTTTTCAGTGGTGTTCAGTGACAAGACAAGGGGCAATGAGCACAAACTGGAATGCAGGAAATTCCACCTCAGCATGAGCAGTAACTTTACTTGGAGGGTGTCAGAGCACTGGAATGGGCTGCCCAGGGAGGTTGTGGAATCTCTTTCTCTGGAGATACTAAAAACCCACCTGGATGCCTTCCTGTCCAATCTGCTCTAGGTAAAACTGCTTTGACAGAGGGGTTGGACTAGATGATCTCCAAAGGCCCCTTCCAACCCCCAGCATTCTGTGATTCTGTAACCCTTTTCTCAACCTCTTGGTATGTGCTGTAACTCGGTGCGTACCTACACACTACTTTAAATTTACCCTTAAATATAGAATTGCTTCTCTAGCAAAAAAGCAAGCCTTTCAATGTGTTCAGTCAACAACCAGTGAGAAGTTCTTGTAACAGACAAAAAGGAAAAGAAAATCAAAACTGCCAGAGTCTGAGCCTAGCAGGAATTAAAATAACTCTTACCGATTGCAGGAACAAATCTTTCTGTGATTGGCACTGTGCAGTTCCACCCCAAGGTGTCCTTGTGGGGTACTGGTCAGAGGAAGGCTTGGCCTGGAAGGCACTTTCCTTCAGAAAGGATGAGGTTCCTTCAGAATGGATGAGGTGGGCAGTGAGATTGGAGTGAATGAACAGCTGCTTGTAGGAAGAAAGGAGAACAGTTGATTAAACAAATAAATCCTAAAAGCTAGATTCCTTCCCAGGGAAGCAACCTCATCCCCACTGTCACCTGTGGAGAAGCCAGAATGGTTAGAGGCAATTACAGGCCTTTTCATCTCCTGGTTATGGTATTTATAGGTCCAAGGGAAACTTTCAGAGCAAAATTGTTTTGAAAGGAATAATAAAATAAACCAAAAAAAGCCAAAAAGCATTGTTCTTCATGTCTTTCTAACACTTGGTCTGTGCTTGATGGTAACTGAACCGTGATGTTATTCTCCCCCATCTTTTCTTTCTCCTGTGGAAAGAGTTCAGATCTTACTTAATTTATTTTCTGTATTTAATCAGAATTATTATATTTTATTCTTGATTTTGTTCTCTCTTGCAGCTTCTCTTTTTTATGGAGTGAGAGGTGGCTCAGAGAGAGTTTCTGACCTTAACATGAGCCTGAAATGTTGAATGACTATATAAAGTGCAAGTCCGATAACAGAAACATCTGGTGCTCGTTTGTCAGGATTGAAATAAGACCCTTTAAAACATCATGCATGTGGTTGGGACTTGCTTTTAGAAAGCACAAACTTTAAACCTATACATCAAATTTCACAGTAAAACTTTTCTCTCCAGTGTGATGAATCTCACATGTTTTACCAAAATTAATGTATATTCCTTGCTATTGTGGCTTCAGATGTACATGACAGCTAGTGAGGACCTGATCTGTGACCAGAATTGAAGTACTTGAACTCTAGGTAGACATCTTTGGCTGTTAGTTGATAATCAGCTGTTTAGTTGTGAGCAACTAAGTGATGATCACATAATCTAAACCACTATTTTAGGCCTGACAGTGTACTTTTAACTTTGGTATCCATAACTGATGCTACAGAAGAAAATGCTGTAACACATGCATATTGGTAGGCTTTTCTATGCCAAACATCATCCAAGTGATCTTCAGTTCTCAAGTGTGACTACATGTCTGCGGTCTCTCTGCGAATAAATGTCACACCTGTATAAAGCAAGATACTCTTCTCACAAAGCAGGAGTATGAAGGCATCAGGGATGATCCCATGCACTTTTTTTACCCAGTATGCTAGTTCTTCTACTTGCACCTAGGTCATGTGACATTATGATGGGTGGTGGCAAAGAAGACAACAGAAAGCTTTTTTTTTTTTCCTGATCCCTGCAGACAAATGTTTGAACTGGGAAACAGGGAGGAGGGAAGTCATTTCCTCCACTTGTTGTGCGACATTCTCTGCCTGACCAAGCTGCTCACAATTCACTAATGGTGGACCGAAGGCATAATGATTCCAGTCTCTGGATATGTTATTTGCTCCACTGTAAAATGCTGTTAATTTTATGCTTCTTAAGGATCCTCTTAATAAATTGACAATCCACTTAGATGCTTAAATTGGCTTTTAGCCTACTTTTTTGCTGGAGGGGGGAGCCAGAAACTGACCTGGCAATGTGGTACATTTGTAACTTCAAGGGTCTTTTTAATATGAAAAACTGTTACAGGATCAAATGTAGAGGGCACGCTCTGGCTTTCGAGAACAATTACTGTGAAAACTCATGAAGAAAACCCTTCATTCATTGGCAGTAGATGCAATGAATGTTTGTAATAATTAGTTCACATACTCAGAAGCCTCTAGTTTTATTTAGTGATTGTTCTTATGTATTTTGGTGTCACCATCTAGAATATATTTACATAAATAGACACTTAAGATCTTCAGTGCCTAGTATCCATTTGCGTGGGTTGCTGGCAGGCAGACTGTATGGATGCACTTGGCTCAACCAGCCAATTACTTTGCCACTTATCTTCATGTCACTGCCCCGCTTTGTTATTGCAGCCTTCAATGCCACTTCTGTCTTCATCAACACTCTCTCATTCATGCTATTTGCTTTGATGACTTTGCTGGGCAACCTTGTTCGTGTTCCTGTCTCCTTGTGAGAGAGGCTTATTCTTCTTCAGTTTCCCTGTCTGGCTCACAAACCCTTGTGAATCAAATTGACGATATTAACCTTACACAGAGGAGCTGTGCTGGAGGATAAATGCCAGTGCTCTGCATGCTCTGGCTCCCATGGAAGTCAGTGGGAGGAGGACTAAGCATGGCATGTCATGAAACATTACGTTCAGCACCTCTGGATGAGATACTTGAATCAAACCATATACGTTTGTGAAATCATTGTGTCGGTTGCTGGCTGTGAAAGCCCATTTTACAGTGGTGATTCAACAGACTATTTCTGCACAGCAAGAGCATGTGTTCATGTCTCATAGATTTTACTAGATCCTGAGCACATGTTCAAGTGTCTATTGAATCAGTTCCAGAAATATCTCGTACAACATGCTGTACACTTTCCTCTGCTATTGTGAGTTCCCATCATAAGTACTTCATTCATGTTTGAAATTATACCAGTGATGGGTGTTTCATATAATGAAAAAAATTCCTGACTTCTAATGAGAGGCTTGTTTTGGGCCACCTGTGTTTAGTGATATGTTACTGACATGAGCAGGAGTGTGGGATGAGGAAATAATAGATTTGGTATTTGAGGTAACCATCATCTAGGTCTCGTGCTTTCAAAGTCAGACATAGAACAAGAAAAAAAAAAAAGAGAAAAAAATCCCTCTGATTTCAGTGAATTTGAGATTGATCGCTGTGACTGGAGTATTGTTGCCAACAGCACAAAACACTGTAATGGAATTTGGACACTGTGATCCCAAGAAAAGGTTCAGTTCTGTGAGCTTTCTCTGACAAGAAAGCTAATCCTTTAAGAATTGTAACATCTGAGTTAGTTTCCAGGCGACACGTGGAACCCTGAGCTCTTGGTAAGAGATTCTTCCATTTTGCTGGCTTGGAAATGCTGTCTAAAATGCAAATGTCCCTTCCAAATTGGACCTGAAAGTTCCCAAAGCCATGGCGGAAAACTCCCAAGGTTTTCTTACAGAGATGGTTGCACTGAAAATACTGAGAGTGCAATTTTCCCTGTGGTGTCTTGGCCCTCAAGAGTAGACTTACAGGTACTAAGGGTGAGGAGCCCCTAAATATGCTCGTTGTATGATGTTTGGCAAGTGTTAGCGAAGTGGCTTTTGCACTGCACAGGATTTAGTGCCTTCTACATTCATCTGAAAAAGAACAACTAGTTTATGCAGCTATACTGAACCGCATTTGCATCTCTGACCCAGTTAGCTATAGCTCTTGATGCTGCCTAATGGAATGAAGTCATGCACAATGTTTCTTTAATGACACCTAGGCCTGAGCTGATCCTGCATGAAAACAATTGCCCACCGACCCCAAAACTTGTGAGGTCAGGAATGAAGAGAGGTTGGTGAGGCACTGGAACAGGTTGCCCAGAGAAGCTGTGGATGCCCCATCCCTGCATTTGTTCAAGGCCAGGCTGGATGAGGCTTTGAGCAACCTGGTCTAGTGGAAGGTGTCCCTGCAGGGGGGTTGGAACTGGATGGTCTTTAAGGTCCCTTCCAACCCAAACCATTCTGTGATTCTATGATTCTATGATCTTTTAGGCCCTTGCAATGACCCATCAAATTTCATGAAGGGCAGACAGTAGTTCTCATTTACTAGTTTTAGTTCTTACATTGGTTACTGGCAGAGATTTAGCAGTTTCTTGTTTGAATTGCTACAGTCACCATAAAAACGGCTGGGATGGTGCAAGTTTGAGTGCCATCACTGGATAGCATATGGGATTAGTACAAGTCTGTAACTGGCAGTTTAACCATAAAAGCTGTATCATAGAAATTTTACCACCAAGCAAGGTGGTAGTAAACATACATGGGCGTTGGCCAGCACAACATTCACCAGTCTTAGTGCAAACACAGGTCCAGTTCTTGCCTGCATGAGCACAATCTTAGAAAGCAGAGAACTATAGTTTTGGCCCAGTAGCACAGGATTTAATAAGCGAAGGGACAGCAGTGGTCCTGTCTGGACTGCTATTATTAACATGGATTTTATGAGAATGCTCAGAAAGTACTTGTGTGGGTTTGGCTCTTTTGCACTACTGAACTAAGTACATACCGTTGTGTTCAGGTCGTGATGCAGCAGAGTATTTAGGCATATGCTAAGTGTTTTAGCATTGAATTTTGTATTTTGAAGCATGATGCTTAAATATTTTGCTGGTTCTGAGCCTTAATAATGGGAGATGATGGTAATAAAAGCCCTCTTCCATCTCCTCAGTGAAGACTATTGGCCAAATCCTGAACAATCAGTTTTAAGGAGATATTTTATTCTGATGTTTTGCCTAGGTCAGATTCTTCACTCCCTGAATTGTGGATGCTCCTAGTAGAGTCTCCATGCATTTTGATAAAATGTGTGTGGGTTTTGTGGCCCTCTGTGAGATGAGTAACTTTTCAGTATAAAAGGTGCTGTATCAAACATCAGAAGTGAGCATGGGAAATTCAGCTTCATAGCTGGGTGGTCTAAATATTGGCACATGATCCTTTGCAGGAGTTTTAGATTTGTAAAAGCAGCTTTTCCAGCACATGTTTAGAATTGGAATAATTTACCATGTGAAGAAAAAAACAAATTACAGATTTCCAGTGTAAGTATCAAGGACCAGTCATCTCCTGTTTCCCCATACTGCTTCTTGTGCCAGGTTTCAGCTTCTGAGGAACTGAGTAATGCCCAGGAGAAGGTCTGTGCTGTGAGAGTAATGCACAAAAGCTGAAGGAGACTTAGTAATGTGACCTGCAATCTGACATACTTTGGAACCTTAAGTCCTGGATAGCTACAATCTAGTCATCCTCCTCCTGACCCTGTAAGTGGAAGAGTAGTAAACCTGGCTGGCTGTTTAATGCAACGTCAGCCATGGCTGGTTATGTTACATGTGTATTCACCTCTCCTGTGAAAATCATAGCAAACGCAGCTGCTTTTCCAGAGATGGGAACCCTTTTCCTGCGTTTATTACATGTGGTATAGAAATATGTCATAGCAGCTGCTGATAAGGTGCTGTTTTAAAGAGATGCAGATTGTAAATCATGGCTTTCACTGGACAGTTTTACCTTAGAAAGACTGAATAAAAGCAGAAAGGTTTTTGATTGTCTTCAGTGATCAGTATTTTGAATGTGAGAGCTATATTTCCTCCAAAAGCAAGTGGACAAAAATAAATTGTCAACAGAGTGAGTTTGTTTGTGAGGATTTTACATTGTCTAGCTCCTTAAAGAAAATATCAGCTTGCTGAGTAAACATTATCACCTTTTCTTTGACATCTTTGCATTGGAGTCTGCACAAATTCTTTTTGCTGTTACTGGTCTGTTTTGTTTGTTTGTTTGTTTTTAATATCAATTGGGTCACTGTCGTGGTTTAACCTTATCTAACAATTAAGTACCACACAGTTGCTTGCTCACTTCCCCCCTTCCCCCAGTGCAGTATGAGAGTTGAAGGAAAAGACAAGGAAGCTCATAAAAGTTGAGATAAGAACTATTGAATAATTGAATATAAATGAAAATTATAGTGATACTAACAATACTACTACTAAGAAGTAATTAAAATAGTAGAAAATAGAACATATAATACTGTAGTTCACCACCTGCCAACCAACACACCACCAGGCCCTGAGAAACAAGGGTCCAAGCCCAAGAGCCCGCAGAGCCAGAGCCCCAAGGCTACAACCCGATGGGGACAAAAGCCAGCTGACCCCCCAGCCAACAAGGAGAGCTAACAAGGGAGCTAAGACCCAGCTGTCAAGCTAACTGAAAGCCTTAATGACGCCCCCAGGCCACTTCCCACCTCAGAACTGCGCATGTGCACTGAGGCTGGAATAAAACCATGGAATGAAACAGTCTCTCCACCATCATGGGCCAGCTGTCAGCACCGTGAAGAAAAGGAGCTCTTTCCTGCCTGAAACCAGCACAGTCACTTTCCAGTCTCCTTGCATTAGAGCATGGTAACAAAATACAATGTGACAGCTCTCCAGATGTTCCAGTGTTTTCAAGAGGGAGGTGTGAGGCAGCTAAGAAAGGGTCTGCCCTTGAAGGAATTAAATGTCTTGGAAAACACAACCTCAGGTCCTTCCAAGCACTTCACTAACTGACTTTTCAGCAAACCGCTGAAAACCTAATTGGACTATGTTTGATTGGTAAAACAGATCTGTGAGGCAGTCCATAAGCAAAGGGGAAAAATGAGCAGAGAAATCTGAAATACACACCAAGTTACGGAAACGACCATCCTCTCCGGCCAACCTGAACTTTCACAGACTGGTAGACTTGCGAGAGTTCATTATCTTCCCTATACCCTGTCTCCCTTCTGCCTGAAGTCCAATTCTTTGTCTTTCCCAGTCACTGAGGAAAACATTGTTCAGGGTATTTCTCAGGTCTGTTTCTCAGACTTGGACTTTACATTTGACTTGCCTCTTTTCTATGTTATTTTATCCCTGTCTCTAAACCTTAGAGAGTCTTTTTCAATAATCTCTCTATGATAATGACAGCCACAGGGCTAAGCTTTCATCCTGGGACTTGAGTCTGCTGCTATAACATTCTTTTCTCTGTCTTGATGATTTGGATTGCTCTATCCAGAATGATTTTGCTGTGACCATTCTGACTCATCTGCACAGGCTCACACTTGTTCTCATATCTTTATCATGCTAAGCATAAGCTACTCATCTTCATTCTCAAGACCATTCATAGGTGTGAACTCCGGCCTTTTTATCATCTGTCATTCAGTATTATAGGTTCTGCAATAATCATGGTTAACAACAGTTGTGGGCTGGAGTTTGCTTTTCTTTTTCACATGCAACAGTATCTTACTTCTGGAGTATCTTCTTTGGTTTCAGTGGGCATACCTGAGAGATTGCATATAACCCATTCTGAGTAAGGGTAGGAAAATCTGCTCTGAATTATAGTTATATAATAAATAATCTCTGGATTAAATCATTGGACAGATTTCCAAATGACTATCCTTTGAAACTGCAAAGCAACAAGAACAGATGTATCATCATGTTAACATGCATTATAAATGAAGTAAATAGATGCCTGTGCATGAATGCCCTGACCATTGTAACATCCATCAGCTCATGTTGTATAATAACTGGGGTAAGAAAACTATGCATAATCAGCATAATTAAATAAACTCATATACAATGGGAACTATAATACTGAACCATTAGCTAGTTTAGAAAGCTTTCAGAGACAGATACAGACAGATCTAAAATTGCACCGCCGAACCAATAAACTGAATGATTAATCTTGATCTCCCTATTCCCAGGGCTACCCTCTTTGCAGTTAATAGTAGTCATTCTTGGTAATGATGAAACGTCTTAAAAATGAGCATTAATGGGGACTTAATTAAATATGAATAAATAAATAAGAAGTGGCGCTTGTGGTCACAGAGAATCACACAATCATTGAGAGATTATTGGATTTAACAGTTTCACTGGACAAAACAGCTCCTGGCAAGTCCAAGATTTAGACTTTCCTAGAACAGCAGTTGAAATACATTGCTGTGATGAAGAACAGTACATCTTTCTTTTGCTTGTTTATTTGTATAGTGAGTAAAGATCTGTTTCTGTGTGTATTATGCTTTATCATAACGCTAGCACTACTTTTGAGTAGATAAGAACTAAAAATCTAGAGATTACTAAAGTTTATTTTTTAAGTGGTGTAAGGTAAAAAATAATGGTTTATGTAGACTCTATGGTGTAAAAAATACATCTTAAACTCTCAAAGTTGCACAAATAAGTAGCTGCTTTTCTATCTTTTCTCTTTGTGTATATTCTCCCATTTTCAATTGCATTAAGTTCATTCATTTAAGAGTAATTCTCTAAGTTTGTGGGAAATATTATTTGTATATGAATGTGATATGCATTTAATGAAAATGATAGCAAAAAGTTCAATTTTCATAATGTTCCAGGTACAACACTGCCTTTTTATAAAAGCTTGCTTAATAGTGAAATCAGCCTCAGACAAAGTGTTATTATTCTAGCTGTAGGACTGCAATGTTCTGTGTATGGGGGAAAAACAGTGAGGAGGTGCTGTATTTAAAAGTGCATGTGTGTGAAAGACATTAATTTGGAGTTTTGGCAGTTGACATTCTTAGCAGTACAGTGACATCCATTCTGGTCAAGTTCGTCTTCGTAAAACTGATGCAAGTGGTAGAGAAATACTGATTTCCTAAAACAGCAGACCATATTGGTATCTGCATTGGAAGCCTGTGTTACTGCTACATTGCTCTCCCAGTGCTTTATACCTCAGGCATCCTCCTACAGGTGGAGAAATGCAGTAGTCTCTTCTTTATGTTCTATTCTTGCCTGACACAGAGGTTTAATCTGTCAGTGTGCTTTCCTGTGAGGATGAGCATATCACAATGAATTTTGAACTTCGATTTCAAATTTTTTTTCCTTATAATATTCCAGTTCTGGCATCTCACTTAAAAGTGTGAGTTTGCTTTCATGCTGTTGCTGTAAATATACACCCCGGTGAGATACAGCTGGCAGAAAACTAGATTGGTTTAAAGCAATGTGTTTAAAACTGAAGGAGGTGCTGCACAGAGTCCTCCTGCAGGTCTGTGGATTTGCTACCACTTCTCTCATTTTTTTAAAATGTTTTTCTCTATACTGTTTACTTGGTAAATATATAAAAGGGGATGTGTAACAACTAAATGCTGTGACCCTGCTATTGCATGCTTATGGATGAACATAGTGACTGTGCATAGTCCTGCTTAAGGTTCACTAGATTTCCTTCCAAGCTGAAACTAACTCTATAAGGCAGAGCTGGTTCCAAGGAGAATTTGAAGAAAACACCAGAATTTACTTGACCCTACAGTTGACAGAGTAAAGAAGTTGAAAAGAATAGCAGAAGAATATATTTTCTCCAATTCTTTGTATTTACAGGAATTTGTAGGAAAATCAAAGACAGATTTTTTGTGTGTGTGTGACACCTTTAAATTTTATCAGTTTAATGTAACCATAATTTTCAGATAGTATTAAAACATTAGATAACTATAGTACCATTCTTTTAAGCTGCAGGCTAAGGGAAGTGATTTTTCTTTATATTATTCTTGTAAAATTTCAAATATCAATTAGTGAAACAGCTAGCCTAGGGTAGATGACAAGAACTTAACTGTTCCAATGTGTTGGCTTGTAATAGCTTCATAACGTAAATGTTTCTAGTACTTCCGTCACCTTACTACACATGCATACAGTGCTATTGTAATATTCTCATCTGCTACAACATTACATGGTGTCTAGAGATCACAGTCAGCAGAACAGAGCTACTCCAAAACAAGGCGTGATATAATGAATAAATGACCTCCTCATTTCTATGGCTGTCAGTGCCCAAGGCCAGGAAATGAAAGGTTTTAATCTGTTCTGAAATCAGAATGTTGATGTGCTGCTGTTGGGCTGTGACAAACCGCAGTAAAGAGTCTTCTAGATGTAATAGTCAGGACTGTCATGCACTTAATTAGTGCTAGATGAGCACTAGCTGGCCTTACATACTATTTACATTCCACTTTTGAAACACATTTAGAATTAGGAGACCATGGTGCAGATCTTTTTTTCCAGCTTCCTAGTGGGTTTATTGGGAAGAGCTAAGGTCTGTGCCAAAAAAACCCAAAACCAAACCAAATTACAGATCCTGCAATTAATTCTTGCTTTGGGAAGCATAGCACTGGTACTGCTTCAGTTAGCGTCCCACACAGGTAGTCAGCTGTCTGTCTTTTCAGTGTGTCAGTTATCCTTTCTGCTTCTGTCTCGCTTTCCATTGCCAGTGTGAATCTGTTTCATATTTAGCATGGTGGCCCATCTACTCTTCTTGTCGGATGTAATTAATGTCACAGCATCCACAAGAAGAAATGACATTTGAGAGCTGGCTGCACGGACCAGTTCCCTCAGCAGGATCATACAGTATGACTGGTCAAATACTTCACCTATTTTTTTGCCTAGCCTCTTCCAAGATTGGGAATGCCATCTGAAATGTGTGCTAGCTGAACTGGCTATATGAGTCCTTACAGATGCATGAGATATGGCTTAAGCCAGTAATAGATTACATATATTTATGGGGTTTCTTCCTACCCAAAGTGACTAGTGGTGTGGTATACTATATATAGTTAGTGTCATACCACTCACTGCATGTGGGTATGGTACAACCAAGCCGTTAGAATTATCAGAGGAAACAGAATTTGAAACCTTTGGCCAGCAGCAAACTACGCTGTCACAGTCATTAGACTAAAAAACATGGTAAGTGCATTAGAGATTGTTGTGAAAGGATATTCTGTCTAATCACAGCTACAGGCAGTGTCTTTCTGAAGCAAGAAATAAATCATCAGAGTGAAGGTCTTATTTAACAGCAGGAAGTCAGGAGGACCTTATACGCTGTTTACCTCAAAAGGGATAGTGAACCTTGGCTTTTGTGTCTATAATTGTTCTAATGAGTTAATGTAAATGTGTCATTATTAAGGCAAACTTTGTTTCTGGAACTGGTATATATCAAAATCCTAAGCAGCAAGGTGTTGCTCTTTTCAGCAAGGTTTGCTGGTGTCACTTGAGAAGACCAGCAAACCTCTCACACGAATAACAGTGGACAAAGATAATTGTCCTAGTGTGCTTTGCCCAGAGAGCACCATTCCCCTGTGAATGAACCCAAGTGCTGAATCCTACCCAGTTCTTAGTTCCCTCCTTTCATCAATGCTCCTACCTCTCGGTTTCTCCCTTTGTGTGTACAGCTTCCGTACCACCACAGGCTGATCGTGTACGCATTATGCCACACCTGTGCTACAACTGTGCAACACCTATGCCATAGTCTACTGAAATCCATAGTCTGTCAGGGCCTTAACAGACAGTGAGTTCAGATTCCTGGAGCACAACAAACTCCAGAAACATTTGGTTGCCTTGATGTTTACCAATCTTTCCCTCTCGTTTAGATCATAGACAGCCCTCCTTGTAATCTTGCTTCAGACAATGGACCATCTCTTTGTTCAGGAAAGTATCCTCCATTACAAAACTCTCTCTGTCTCAATGTTGGTTAGTCTGAGTCTCTTCATTACTAGTACTGTCAGCAGATCACGGAATTTCAGAAACAAGAGTCCATTCAAAGTCTGTGATATTATGGGCAGAACCCCTCTTGTTCCACAAAGGTAGATGCATTCAGCTTAGTGGCTTTCTGTCATAGCTCATTAAGCAAGATCAAAATTAATCAGTACACTACAATTTCTCATTTGCAGCTGAGACAATCTGAAGTTATGTCTCTGACATATGGACTTCTTTTCTCTTTAGAAATTCTGATTAGGCTTGTAGCCTTCATTTTAGCAGAAAGTCAACAGCCTGTGTCCCAGATATATACATTGGTTTGTTTGTGCCAAGAAAATATCATTCACAAATATTTATGAATGAAAAAAAGTAGACAGAATTAAACCTATAGCATCTGGGATTGTGGGGACTTTAATCCTGGGAGGGCCTTCTTAATGCAATATTAAAAAACAGTGCACAGTTGAAAAAGATCAGTATTGTCTGTGTTCACAGGCCCTTTTATGATTTAGGTCTGGCTGCTTACATGGAACTGTTGAATTTTTCTTTTGAGAGTAGACTTAGCATTGCTTTTAAAATGTGCACATAATGACATTTCTTCTTTTATAAACTATCTGCCCAGACACAAACACTAAATGATAGAACAAGTAATGCCATTCTTTGTTGTTGTTGTTGTTGTTTTGTTATAAAAGGAGAATCTCTTGTATGGGTTGGAAAGCCATAGCCATCTGACACACTGGTAGCAAAAATTGAGTTCAGATGAGGAGAGTACTCTTTATTCAGTGACCCGCAGCAATTAATGGTAGAAAGAAAGAGTTGAACTTTTTTCTCTAAAATCTGTGGTTTGGGGTTGCTACTCAGATTTCTGAAATAGAAAGATGTTGATGCTCTTTGAAAAATAAACATAAACTGATATTACATTAAAATAAAAATTTAAATATCCTTGCAGCTTCATTGTGGCCCCTTTTTCTGTCACCTCTGTTCTGAAAAGTATAGAGATTACAACAGCACGACCAAGTTTACAGGTTAGCAATTCCCCTTTTATAGTGTACCTATATAATAAACTTTCTATTGTCTGTATGTCAGCTTTTATGAAAATACCCTCCTGAAATTCAGTTGTAGCATTTCAGCTAGCCTTACTTTGAGAGTTGATATCTTGAAATTACTTGACATAATATCCTGTTCTTCTCCCATGTTTTTCCTGCTAACATTATTGATGGAAGATGCTCATAGGAAACTGCTCAAGGCTGAATGCATCTGGGATACAGATGGAAGAGCTAGATGTGGGTGCAGTGACATGAAGCATGCTCTGCACTAGGTGGTGCTGATGGGAGAAACTACAGCCTCCTTAGTACTCCAGTAAATTTACTGCCATTATCTTTAAAATAAGAGGAGTTCAAAGATATTCTGAGACGTACAGAGTGTATTTCTTAGATTCTTAGATTTTGAATGGGATCTTTTGAGGAAGGAGCTCTCGGGGAAAATGAGACAAATTGTGTAGGAAGTGACTTATTTGTACTAATGGGTTGCATGAATGTAAAAAAAATGTCTGCTGTTCCTAAGGGACTGAAGGCCCTAGAAGTATGCCCCTGTATTTTGACCAGAATTTCTGCTTTTCCAGGACATACTATACAAAGATCCCTCAACCTGTACAACCACTCAGAACATCAGACATTTCATGTCTTACATAAAGGAAAGGGAAAGAATTTTCAAACATAGATACTTATCTCATAAGCACTTTCGAAAATCACATGGATCCTAAACTATAAATTGAAAAGTCTAAATACAGCTGCTTCTTATTAGAATTTTCTTCATATTTTCCAAATTCTATTGTTTTCAGCTATTCATCCAAGAGTATAGTGAGGCACTATAAAGTAAAGTAAAAATATTGCAGTTCATATAGGTGCTGAGTACCCTCTTCTTTTATTGACATCACTGGGAGTTCAAATTATTATTAATTCTGAAGACTGAGGTTCTTTTATTTAGATACCTTATCGTATAATTTGCTACAAATGTCAGCATCCAAGTTTGAAAATCGTGACCATAATCACTTAGGTCCCTAGAGATGACCCCTCAAATCTTAAATGACAAGGAAGTGGCTTGAGTTATCTTGATGTTTTCCAGATAATGTTTAGACAAAGAATGTCTGCATTATTCCTTTTCAGTCTGAAATCTGCAGATCTAGTACTAGGGAGGAAGCCTGGAAAACAATGACCTCCTTGTGAGAGACTCTGGTTTCAGTTGGGAACGGTCACTTGGCCTGTTTAGTTAATAAGCCCCAGAAACCTTCTGAATTAGAAAGAGCAAAGGATGTTAGTTTAGAAGGTCAGAGGGTTAACAATGGAAAGAGCAGTTGTACTCAAGGTCATTTTTTGAGCAAGGTTTAGCAGGACAAAGCAAAGATTGGAGAAGGATTGATAGGAGTTAGAACACCTACGGCTTACATATTTCTAGACCTCATCTTCTGATAGGGTAAATTGTCATATCTTCACACAAACTAGTAGAATTATAGTTGCTTATATTGGTAAAGACTAACTCCAAACTCTTAGACTTATTATTGCTTTGAAATAGGCTGGTGAAAAACCTTTCAAAAACATTTGGAATTTTAAATTAAATTAACAGATGAGATCCTTATTTCCTGGTTCTAATTTATGTGGAATGCTAAATACTCTGTTTTGTTAGGAAAGGGAAAATTATTTTTCTTCATCTTCTTTTTGTCTGCCAGATGTAGTGGAAAGCTTTTGAATTTAGCATATACACAAAGGTCAGGGCACCAGTGTAAAACCTAGGATTGTGCAAATGGTGTGGCCTCTATAGCTTCAGGACATGGCCCTGTTGGGAGTTTAGTCCAGACCTAAATGAGAATATATTCCTTTGAATTCACTCATTCTTCTTCTGGACATTTGGAAAAAATAACATGGTCCTCTATCCCTGGAGACAAAGATCCTTTAAAAGTCTTCAATATCTAAGGTAATCCATGTATCAGCTTGGTCCATCTGCCTGGGTAAGTAAATCTTAATGGACCTGCATTGTCTTCAGAGAAGAACTGACACAGTTTGATTACTTTTATATTGACAGCTACAGCTTTTTAAATACCTTTTGTTCACGCAAATGAGTATTGCAGAGTTCCTTAAAGCCTCTACGAAAATCACTGATTTCGAATGTCGTGATAACCCCTTCATGAAAAAGAAACAACTTTTCTGCATTAGTCATTATGGAGACTGCTTCCAATTTAACAACAAAACTTCAGCAATGTCCCACCCTGAAATATCAAACCAAAGCTGTGTAACACGCAGGGCACCGCTCTCACTTTTCAGTTATTTGTTGTGACAGCATAGGGAAACTACCAGACATAGCTCAAAGGAAAGGTTGGGTTTTAAGAGCTGCTTTATCAACATGTCTCCCCCTTGCCTGACTCAAGTGCACATTTGGAGACATCTATTAAATACATCAGATGATGTATTTGTTTAAAAGCCTCTGATAGGGGAATAGTAACTTTGTTCCTGACTGTTGGACATGCCTATGAAAGCTGGTTTGGCTTGGAGATGGCTTGATTTTATTTCCTAGAGATTCATGTAGACCAGTGTGTCCCAGCCTTGGGAGCCCAGGAAGCTTCTGCCTCAGATCCTCTGCTCTCCTAGCCTAGTCCGGTAAAAGTGCCTTTAGTGCTTAAAGAGCTGTTCATTATCTTGTCTGAAGTGAAGGTATTGCTCAGTGAAGCATCCCAAAGTTAATTGAATCAGTTTGAATGGACTATTTCATTTAGCTTCCTTAGTAAAGGATAAGCTGTGTAAACAGAAAAGAAGGCTAGAATCTTATTTGCTAGGTTGTCAAAAATCTATTGGGATCCTCCATGATATTCTTCATTCAGAGAGCCATCCTTGATTCCCAGATCCACAAAAAAACCCCTAAAACATTTGTAAGGCTCTTTGCAGAGGATGACTTTCACTCCCAGGCCATTTTCAAGTGTCATGGATTCTGAAATTCCATAAATCCTTCTTTTCTTTTTCTTTCTCCAGTACATTATTTTACCCAATAAAACATATAGCTCTGATTAAGCATGTGAATAGATTTTTTTTTTTCCTTTTCATACAGGACTGTATTTTAAACTTGGCAGACTGATAGTCTTGCTTCAGAAGTGTCACTTGCTGCCATGTTTTATGTGAGCCAAAGGGTCTTGGGGATTGATAACTCCCTTTCAGCTGCCAAGCCACATGCAGAATCTGATTTTGGGGAGGCAGGAGCTGTTCACGGCAGCTGGTGATAGCTGGAGAGTTTGGACAGAAGGTAATGTCACTTACGTTCCTAGCACTCTCAGTCAGTGCTCAAATTCTGTGCATGTAGGTTAAAAGGTGCAGCTACTAAAAACCTGTATTGGATGTTGGTTATTCATATGACCCTTCTGCACAACTATTTAGCAGTTCACAAGTGGTTTAAACTAATTTACATTACAGACAGAATATTAGTCTGAGACTGAGTGATCTTGATTTCCCTCTCCACTGGTATTTGTGGGTTTATTCTGGTACTCGTCCAGGAAAACACACCCATGAGCACCTCTAAAACACAGCTCATAGTTATTATATTACTAGCACTGCTACTATGCATTGCTGGATCAGGATCAAATTGCTCAGCAGTCTGCAGAATTAATGCCCAAGTGAAAAGACAATCAAACTTGCTTTGTTTTCCATGTAAGAGTAGCAATTTTTACTTTGGTTAGGAAAACAATTCTCAATTTTATTGTATTCTTGTAGCAGTTCAGAAAAGAAGATAGAAAGAGCAGGTGTCCAGCTTAAAGCCTAACTGTGGAAGAGAGTATGGATCAATTACCTCCCCTTGGAAGGGAATATTACAGGGAAGGAATTAAGATAATATTTATTTTTCTTAATGGACATAGAACTGGCAAACATTTTACTGTCCACCTTGAACAATGCAAGAATTCATTTACTTTCCCATTAGTTAGGTCTCAAAAACCAAAAGGATAACTTAGGACCTCTAGCATTTTACCTTGTGAATAGTGGGTATTCTTTCAATCTAATGAGAGTGCAGTAGAAGGTACAACACAACACTGCAGAAACGCTGTTTACTCTGCATCCATTCGTATTACATTTCCCCTATTGTCATGTGAGAGGCCCATTGTAAATTAATTTGGCAGATAAATTTACGATGGCAATTTGCCTTCCAGTTGGATAATTTATTCATGTCAGAAATAATTTATTATATTCTCCCTTAAACCAATTTTTTTTTTCCTAGGGTACCACCTCAGTAAATAAAATCTATTGTTTACACTGAGCCTTGTGTGACTTCACAGTGGTCAGTCAGTAACCTCAAGGGGATAGTTTTGGTCACATTACTGGTCACTTATTGGGATGGATGATGGAGTGCCCCGGTCCCATCTGTACATATATTACTTTCTTTTGTCTTAGGGGCACTGTTGGAAAGATTAATTAGGTCCATCTGCAGGGAAGGATCAGCCTTAGGGGATTCAGGTAAATAAAATAAATGCCAAGGGGAAAAATGCTGAGAGAGGTGTTTTGAAAAAAGAACTGTTTTCCATAACATTAATGGGGAAATTATATACAGAGGGAGTTTGAAAGAAAACTAAAACTGCCTTTCAGTCTGGGTTATTTCAGCATGACCTGATAAACATCTCCTATCACTGTGGTGCTAGGATAAGGATCTATGAAGAGGATTAAAGTCCACGGGTAATATTCTCAGCTAATGTAAATCAGTACAGCTTTCTGATCTCAGTGGAGCAACCCTCACTTTATCCTCACTTTATCACAGTAGAGATTTGAGTCATATCTGCCACAGTGATATTATTTCTGTTCTTCATTTGAGTGATCTAAGACATGCAGTAAACGGATCCTAATTCACATTCTGTTCCCTCTTCATTTTTTTATTATAACAGTGCTATATTATTTGTGGCTCTTACATCCCACCTCTGTTTAACTTTTCTTTAAGATTCTGGCCATATTTTCTTCCATATCTTTTTCTTCCCTTTCCTCCAAAAAGTTCAGCATGCAAATGAATCTATTAGCATTGAGCTAACTGATAGGATCACAGCTTGTAAACAGAAAATCAGCTCTTATTGACTTTCATATCCTTATTATTATATGCATAATTAATTGGTGTAACTAGTACATAAGACATGGGAAATTTGTTGCAATTTAAGTTACATCTCACCTTGTTGCCTTATCAGTCTTAAGTGGGGATTTGTGTTCCACAATGCAATGGGATTAGACTCCACAATATTTTCATAAAACACAAAATGGAAAAACAAAAAGATCATTTTTCTCACTGAGCTTTAGTGGTCTTAAGGGACTGGAATAGAAGAGTAGTTTTGCTTTTAAACTTTAGCTGGAGAGAAGTTAGGCTGCTTATGATTTTTGAGTTCAACTCCTGCTGACTTTTAAATTAATTAGTTAATCCAGAGTTTCATGAGGCCATATTTTTGAGATAGAGAAGGAAAACATAAATTATTTAAAAGGAATGGGAAGGAGCATACAGGAAGGATACAAAGAAAAATGTAACTCAAAGGGCAAGGGGGGAATGGCTGTTGGTGATCAGTTCAACCCACTGTGTATACATGAAGAACTACTAGTGAAAGACATGGGCTCTGGAAATGCATGTGCCTGTCTTCAGCCTGGGCTAGCAGCAGTGGCCTCCCAGACTCAGAGAGGGACAAGTCCTTCTGTGGTTGAACTTTGAGGTCTAATTCTAAACAGCTGGTGAGTCTGCAGTGTGCAGGTCTTGAAGGAAACTGCCTCTATGTATAAATAAGGTGTGAATATGTACACATTGTCAGGCAGAGCCAATTAGACACCCTAGAGTTTATCTGGGTTTTCTGTTTTAGAAACTGTATAAGTGGATCGGTACCTCATAGTCTTTAGATAAGATTATCATGTAAATAAGAATGTAATTTGATACCTATGTGTTGTGGATGAACAGCTCAATGTACAGCCATTGCCTAACAGAGCCTTTACAGCCTGAAGGCACTTCTTCCTTCCTGCTCGCCACACTTTCCAGATGCAGGGTATTCTGAAGGCTCTCTCCTGGTCTTCATGAAATAGGTCAGTGGCCACAGTCCAACACCTCGAAAAGAAGTCCTGTGTCTGAGAAACACTCTCGCAGCTAAACATCTACTAGAATAGTTCTTGCTTATATCACTGCTGCAGCAAATGAAAAAACAGTTGTGGAACTTAAATGGTCCTTCAAAGAGTAAAGTATCTTCCCCCTTAAAATCTTCTGGGCCGATTTATTTTCTGAGGTAGAGATAGGTGGTTCCTACCTGGTTTATGCTGCACATACTTGCTATCACAGGTAGCTAAGAACTTTGTCCTGCAAAGAGTGAGCCATGTCACTTCCACCGGGCTCTCTGTATGTATGTGCTGCAGGATTCTGGAAGCAAGCCTGGATCATGGTAGTATGTTTTCAGTTGTGCAACTGGGAAGTTAAAACTGAGGGGCTGAGCAGGGTTCTTCTTCACTGTTTTATAGCAATACACAGACTTGGTATGGGTTTGTCAGGCCTGCAGCCTTTTATTTGTGAGACTTGAACCTACCTTCAGTAGGGAAGTGATTTGTGTGTCTGGGTTTTTTTTTCCCCATGTGGTTTTTTTTTTTAATTATTATTTGTTTGTTTGTTTTGGAGTTTTTTGGATGTGATTGAAAATCTTTAAGCAAAGTATATCAGATGAGGATTAATTCTTTTGTCATTTACCAAAAACTGAAATGTGCTTTGTGCTCTGATTTTGGTTGGGTTTTGGTTTTTTTTTGGTTGGGTGGGTGGGTTTTAGAGAAACATTGTTACTGAAAACAGATATTCCTCACTGAAATTTTCATTTTGTGGAAAAAACCCCACCTTTTACATCACAATATATCAGTTAAAGAACTATGCCAGGTCTCCTGGTTATCCTTCTGAAGAGACAGGAAAAAAATCAGTAGAAAAAAGAATGACTATCAACAGACCAATATCTGGTTTTGCCCTATGGTTCTTACTCAGGTAAATTCTTCCTGGGATAAGAAATGAGAGCAAATTTCAGCATATAGGAACTGGAGAATCCTGCCTAACATCTGGTTAAAGTAACTCCCAGATCTATACATTTTCCAGGAGTGAACACATTTTATACATACCTCAATAACCAACTTGTTCGTTTTACAGAGTGAGTCTAACAAGTGAAGAATGGTTGTGAATGTACTGTGAAGCTGGCTCAGCAAAGGTTTTCCTATAATTAAAATACATCTGTTTCTGGTCTGAGTGGGAAATCACAGGGCTCTGAATGTTTTGAGTATTTTCTTATGAACAACAGCAGTAGAAAAACTCCATATGCCTTAACTCGTCAAATTCTGTTCTGTGGATAAATCAGCTGTAATAAGGAACTTCAGTCTAGCACCTTTGACCTGAAACAGAGCGATTCAAAGCAAAAGATGATGGAAATGGTCATGGAAAATCTGAGAGGCAGAGAACAGCGCTCAAATCTTTAGCACACTGGTGTTAATTTTAATAAGTGTGGAATAGCTTGATGTGCTTCTCCATAAAAGCTTGTGCTCTTTCTGATGCAGTAGCAATACCTTCCAGTTCCAGAGCTGTATCCTCCAACTGCCAAAAGCCACACTGAGCGATGCAGGAGTGCATGGCTGTGACTGGGGAATGGTATAGACATTGTATACGTATTTGTCCTTCACTTTTCTCAAAGGAGCAGGCTTGGATCAGGGAACAGTGACAGCTTCAGTCTCCCACCCTGGAAAGGGCTCCCTTGGCACCGCTTTGGCTTGGTGATTGTCCAGATTAGCAGTGTTGGGGTCAGGTGCGCTGGTGTGCAGGCCTGCAAGGCTAGGAGGCCTGTGCGCAACGGGGGCTTGGGGGCGAGGGTGTAATGTATTACCGTGCTTCTACCCTGCCACAGTGGGGTCAATCCAGTGTGAGCATGGAGAGGCTGCTTGTTCCGATTGCCCTCTCCCTTCCTTGACTGGCTCTGGGGCCTTTCCTCAAGTCCTCAGTGTGCACCCCAGCCGTGGCACAAGGGACAATCGGGCTCTCCTTCCTGTGAGGCCCCAGGAGGCAGCTGGCAGGCTGCAGGTCAGGTGGGCAGCGGGAGGGATGGATGGATGGATGGAT
>NW_010227549.1:0-1530 GCF_000690775.1 Eurypyga helias | reverse complement strand
TAGTAACTGAGATGTTCTTGCTCTGCGTTAGGCTGACAGCAATGCTAAAGGTTAATTCTTAGAATAATACAGCAATTGAAATGCCTTTTTCTGTTAAGTCTTTAGATGACATTTTGTGTGCTGTTTTTGATCGTAACATGTTCTATTTCAATGGTATTTGATTAGGATTAGCTGTTTTGACTTTATTCCTCTTTCTCACTGTGCTCTGTTACACACCATGTTACGTTCTCACATCATTTTCTTAGGTTTGAACTGCTCTGTTATGATGAGGGTTAGCTGTTTTGACTTTCTTCCTTTTGCTATGTTAAGCTATTTTGAACAAGGCACTAGTTTTAATGTTGTTTTAGATTTTAAACTGCATTGATGATACTATGTCTCTCACTATTTTGATGATACCCTGTACTTTCTCAAAGCACATTCCTGGGATTTTGACGATACCCTGATTCTTAGTGTCTCTTCCCAAACCACATTGCTGGGAAAGGTTTGATAACAAGAGAGGGGCCCCTTGCTTATCAAAAGCAGGAAGGTACATGCTCATTAGTATCTAAGCAGCGTCCTTGTAAACTGAGAAATATTTTTATAAATTAGATGATGTTTTAAGAATTCCGTCCTTTTTGTGAACTTTGCTCATTAACGGCTCATTATAATACTAAAAATCACGCCCATAAGTCAAAAAGCCCCTTGCCCAGGTAAAGACACTTCCCCTGAGCATGCGTAATAGTGGAAGTAATGTGTCAGCAAAATTATAATTGTATAACCAATGTACGCAAAATCACGCTACCAGGAGTCAGTGTTCACAAAGGTGACAGAGGAGTCCTGTAAAAAAAAAATAATAAAACTTTATGCGAATAAAGGGAGAGTCCACGGGACGTATTCCTGTGGGGTCTCTCAACCTACAGAGGGACGCAACCCCTTTTATCCTACTTTTCCCAGCTGCAAGACACCCTCCTCATTTCCCCATTGGCTGAGGTACTCTGAGTGTACAGACTTCCCTATCTACCATTTAAGACAAGACATTGATTTGACACATTCAAGATATTAATGTAATTTAGGTATTCCAGATATTCAAGTGGTTTAACACATTCAAGGGATCATGTAGTTTAAATATTCCAGATATTCAGGTAGTTTACATATCCAAGGGATCACATAGTTTCTGTATTCTTTCTTATCTTAAGTCTGAGTTCACACAGGCTTCTTTTGTTCCTTGTCCTGAGCCTGGGTGCACACAGGCTTCTTTTGTAAAGACACAAAACTAGTGTTCCTAGCAATCCCTTCTCTTCTACTTGCTCTGTCATTGTCTTTACAAAATCTGTCAAACATCAGTTTGATTTTCTCTTCTTGAGTATTTCCTGGATTACGTACAGTTTTCAGTGGCATCATCTTTGCTCCCCTCTGCGCCATCTCAGATATGGCCACCACCTGCATTCTCTGAACTGCATATTGAATTAGTTGGATAAAACAAGGTATCATATATGGTACAAAGGTCAGAGCTGCTCTTGCACAGCGAAAGAAAAATAACACACGTTTAAC
>NW_010227548.1:0-12132 GCF_000690775.1 Eurypyga helias | reverse complement strand
GTTCCACTTGTCATAGATGTGGACACCATGTACTGATCATGCATATGGACATCAAGTGCTCTAGATTTAATTATAGTTTAAACAAATGGAACCTACACATGTAAAAGACTTAAGGATCTTAGAACACTGAAAAGGGATTTGCAAGTATTACTGCCACATGCGATCTGACCAAGATGGGAAGTCCAGTATTGCCGAGACTGATGCTTCTGGATGGATACCCAGAAAGAAAACTTCAGTTATTTGCTCAGGGTTGACTACAACACTGTTTCAGGCTCTAGAAGTCAATGTTCTGAATGTCAAAAGAACAAAAATTCAGCCAGAAAGCACCCAGGTTTATCAGAGTAGGGACACTGGCTCACAAGCTCAAAGAAATTCAATCATTGTTTCAAGAGATCTTATGCCTCTTGTCCAACACCACTACACTTAAATTTCTGGTCTGTCAGAAATTCAAAGGGTTGATTATTTCAAATTCATCAGTTACAGGTATTTAGCTAAACTTGTGATGAAAATAAACAGGTATTTTTGGTAGATAGTTGTTCCTCCTGGGAATCTTAAGTATCTTTCATGACTCACATGCAAAAGAAAATATACATCTTGCAGTCTAAGAACAGCAAACTAGTCTAAACCCACTTGATACTGAAAAAAATACAATTACTGACCTAAAATGTAGAAGAGCAGTTGAAAGTATTAAAGGCCAATACAGCCAAAAACAGGTCTCCAACTGCTTTTGTCGTTAGGATTAACCAAAACTGAGAAAGTTTAGATTCCCTTCACCTTGGAGGTTGGACAAGTGGCACAAAGGCAACAAGAGGTCAAAGAGGTTTCAAGAAGAACTGGACCTTGAGAATGAACACACCAATGATGATGTGTGTGGCCATTCAACTCAAGAGTTGAAAACTTGCTTTATTTATTACACACACAATAAAGTTCCTCACTAAAGATCCTATAATCTATATTAAAAAAAAAGATGGGACACAGCATGATGAAGTATCACATTTAAACTCTGCAGAACTCCCTAAGTGGCCCTTCCCCCATTTGCTATTGTGTCAGGACTACAGAGGCAAACCAAGATGTTTCTGGATCACCAAGCGCAGGTACACTGAGAAAGAAGAAACCTCCCCTACCTGGCCAATCCTTCCTCGTAGAGATAGATGACAAGTGGATCGTAGGACGTAACCAGAACATAAAGGCGCACATCGAACTTGAAATCTGAAATACAGTCGTTGAGAGTCAGTGAGTGGAAATATCTTTCAGACATCGTATCCAGTTGAGGAATGTCTACAGACTGAGAACAATTATCCACTGCTGACATAGGTGCCTGACGCTTTCCCAGTTGAAAAGCTTCCAGATTTTAAGGAATTGTCTAGTTACATTTTTCTAGTATGAAGACAGATCACTCAATTATTTAACTAAATTCCTGCAAAGGTTGGAGAGATACTCAGGTGCAGGGTTAAGAGAAGAAAGAAAAGCAAGTCCTAAGCACACTCACCATCTATGAGCAGAGGGTTGCTGATGTAACGAGAAACCAGGATGTTGTCTTCCAGGACAATCTGGTTTGGCTACAGAAGAACAAAGAACCCAAGAGTGAAAAACCAGGAGGCTTAATAAATTAAGAAGATGACTAGATCAAACCCACCATTTTTTCCAGCCTTTCCCTCCTAAAGCCACTCTGTACCAACAACTATGTCCAGCGAGGGAGGAAACAAAACCCAAATGAAAACACATCACTCATACTTAAGGTGATCACCACCAGATCCTAACCAGAAGCCTAGGAATTATTACATTGTCAAAAAAACTGCCCATCGAAGCTTCCAGTTAAGTGCTGCTTAGGGTATAATGTGGATTTAACAGCCATATGGCAATGATGTGGTTTTTTCCTGTGTACTTTTCATCTAATAAGCAACCATCATTCTGTTTGCTTCCGAAGTGTTTAACCAAACACATGGAGAAGTTTAGAAGATACTGGAAGGAGTATGTAGCTCGAGTTGGTGAGGAAGTCACAAGTGAAGAAAACGACTCCTCAGCTTGTGATCTGTATAGCTAGATCCTGGGCTGGTATCCAACATTTTTGCCTACATGAGTAAATACTTTCTATTGAGGTTCAGTTCATAGCAGGGACTACTGGAACAGAAAGATGCTACCCTTGTAGTTAGAGCCTTCTGTTCTGAGCTATGACAAATATATATTACAAAGTCACAGGAGTCTGTTGAAAAAGCTTTTCTTTCTTTTTTTTTCCTGGGTGCAAACCTCTCTCTTGTAACCAGTTTTAACTACTCATACAGTTTCTTGCAAAACATTTTCTAGCCTTCAGTTTGCAAAAAAGCCAGGAGAACCCCATCATCCCACCTTTATTCAGTTTTGCATGTATTCAGCCACACCACCAGCATCGTGAGCAGGAAGCTTAGGCATACAGAGCGCACACAGACAACACAAAGAAACAAGCTCAGCTTCCCACAGCACATCACACAAGTGACAGTGTTTTATTATGGATCAAAGAAATTCAAAGGTTCGTTGTTTTGTTGGGGTTTTTTTGTTGCTGTTTTTAAACACTTCTGTGATGAGATTCTAGAATAAAGACACTCCCTTAATGGCATCACACTGAAGGAAACTGAAGTCTTTGAGAACAGCCCTGAGGAGAAGGACTTGGGACGGGGCGGGGGGGTACTGGTAGGCAGACCTTATAGCGCCTTTCAGTACCTGAAGGAGCCTACAAGAAAGCTGGGGGGGACTTTTTACAAGGGTCTGTAGTGACAGGACATGGGGTAACAGGTGTAAACTGCAAGTGGGGAGATTTAGATTGGATATCGGGAAGCAATTTCTTCATGGAGAGGGTGGTGAGGCACTGGAACAGGTTGCCCAGAGAAGCTGTGGATGCCCCATCCCTGGAAGTGTTCAAGGCCAGGCTGGATGAGGCTTTGAGCAACCTGGTCTAGTGGAAGGTGTCCCTGCCCATGGCGGGGGGTTGGAACGAGATGGTCTTTAAGGTCCCTTCCAACCCAAACTGTTCTGTGATTCTATGATTCTTTGGGCCAAACTAGCTGAAGTGTTTCTGGAACAGATATACCCAAAGGGAGAATGGTCTCAGAAGGGTCTTATCCCCAGTCCATGGTTAAGTGCCATATAAGCCTGAACTCATTCCTTTCTTTCAAGCAAAGAAAAACCTGAGTGCAACTCTGGAAATACTTACCTCATACACTTGGCAAACTGCTCCCTTAATTTATGGGAAATGATCCAAGTAGAGAACAGATGAGGCAGCATGACCCCTTCAGTACAGGGGAGGCTAAAGGGGTTTGAGTGAGTGAAAATAAAATGACTCACCAGTCAGCTTTGCTGCTGAGATTATTTATTGGAATCCCCTCATGTGTTTGGCTCCTGCCCAGATGTATTTCTTACCTACAACCACCTAACTCCCTGCAAAGCCCCAGAAGCACAAAAGACACTATAACCAACACAGAGAATTCAAAGAACCATCCCCATTACACCTCAGTAAGAGCACATTGGTACTTAGATAACACTGCTCTAAGATTGATACACATCCCACTGTATCACATAAGGTTTCATTTAACTGGTCTTTACCAGGGGTAGAGGGACACAAGGGGACCATTTGAGAGCTGCTTATGTCATACAGGGAAGCAACTAAGGAGAGTTCTGGGAATCTTACCAAGGCCAGCCTACTGACAGCCACAAGGAGAGCATGAAGCAGCACAGCTTCCCAAACTGTCTCAGGGAGCATGAACTTGCTCCTAATACACTAAGACTTGAAAGCAGGTTGCAAGATAAGCACAGCATATGAAGAAAGAGACTGCTTTTTGTTTCACAGCATAACCAAAAGGCAGGCTATGCCAGCTGCTCGGGATTGTTGAGCTGCTCGCCAATGTACAGTTGAAATCCAGAGGAGGGCCAATGTCCGCTTAGAGCTTTCCATGCCTCTTGCCTGGAAGCTGGCATAGTTTTGCCAACAGTGTTACTGAAGAACAGTTCTTTTGCTGAACACTTACATTGTTTATCAGGTAGACACCTCGACCCCTGGAAGAGGCCACGGGTTTCACTATCCATGGGCCTCTGTCCTTAGAATAGGTATCTGGTTAAAAGAAAACAGCACAAGTCTGAAATAGCTTCGATTTTTCTTATTTACAGAAGAGCAAGAATCAAGAATGTTGCCTACAGTGAAAGCTTTAGAGAACTCCAAGAGGAGATCAAAGTCTACTTTTCTGATGTCCTATTTTACCCCTTGGGACTCAATGCAATTACTACAGCCCCTTCCTTGAAGCAGCTCCAATAAGGCAGAGAGAGTAATCTATGTCTCCTTTTGGTACTTCTCTCTTCAGTACTCCCAGATATTCATCAGGGATATTGTGAAGTTGATCATCAACAACACTGCACAAAACCAGCTTCATGCTGGAGCCTTAAGCCCACATCAGCTTCTTGAGGTCTTATGCAGGCATGGGGTAAGCAGCATAGTAGAAATCAAAGAAATCATGTAGGCCTTTTCTACTGGCTTTCCAGCTTCCTCTATTTTTTTTGCCTTAACCACTGGCATGATCAACAGCTGGGATATTGAAAGTAATTCCCTTCCCCCCACCCAGTTATTTCACTTTAGGTCTGGGCATCATCAACCATTCACTTACTGCAGAAGTCCTGGTACTCTGTCGGGAGGATAAAGGTCTGAGGTAAGATATGGAATGTCTTGAATCCATGGGCCAGCTGCATACGACTGACATTCTTGTAGAGTCTGTCTTTTCGTGTCAGTTCATATGACCTGAAGTCCCAAAACAAAAGACTATTTTTTCCCCACATAAAGAAAACCCACATTAGAGCACCTTTGTCCTAGTTACTAAAGCATGTGTAACCCTGTCAGATGCCTAAACCCTAACCTGCAACTACTCTTCAGTTTTACTGTCTCTGTCCTATGGCCATATTAATACCCATCCTTATCTGTAGCACCAGTTCCAATTCCCCAGACCAACCAAATCACAGCAAACTGATATAATGGTGTTTGTGAACTTTCAGCAGGTGACATATGGCTAACATGGTATCAAGGCCTTACCTAGGGAAATGATTGACTTTCTGAATATCTGTAAGGGAACGCAGCAAGTAGGGCTTCAAGTGTGATCCTGTCCATATGAGATTATAATCGCTGCTATTAGGGTGCACCTAAAAAGCAACACAAAAACAGCACACGTAAAAACATAGAACTAAGGAAAAGCACCACCACTTGTCCTACAAACTGTGACCTTATGTCCATGAAACCAAAGCAGTTCTAGTTTAAGACAATCTCCTCTACCCAT
Source organism: Eurypyga helias (assembly GCF_000690775.1). Classification (NCBI taxonomy): domain Eukaryota; kingdom Metazoa; phylum Chordata; class Aves; order Eurypygiformes; family Eurypygidae; genus Eurypyga; species Eurypyga helias. Next base: position 6,844 of record NW_010227548.1, on the reverse strand, counting down.
CTCCATATTAGGGCAGCTCTAGCCACACTCCAGTCTTAAGATACTGTAGAATGGTACTGGAAAATAACCATGCCATATTTTTCTAAACAAACTTGTGGTTTTGTTCTTTTCATAGACTCTTTAAAACCAACTTGTAAAGCTTTTTCGATTTCTTCAGGAAACTTGCGAGATCAATTCCTTAACTTGGTGTTATTCAGAAGAAAATCCACCATACACACACATCTCTCAAACTGTCGTTAGCTGCATAAAGGACATTTAGAGCAACACAGGTGCTAGAAGGGAAGCATGAAACACATTAATGCTTCTGTGAGCTTCAAAAGCTGAGAGATTAAATCTTTCAGATCTTCCCAATGGTGTGAGATGATGCTTTAAAAGAAAGAAGAGAAAACAAGACATGACCCAACGTCAGCATCCCTTTTCCCCCCTAATTTTGCAGGCTTAAGGGTACTCCTTTGAGAACAAAATCATGACACACTTCCTGTCTGACTGGCAGAATATGTAAGAAAACCTCAAGGGGGCGGGGGTGGGCGGCACAGCAACATCCTGGTTCTAACCCCACAGCGTAAAGTTAAAAAAACATCACACAAAAAAACCCCAGAACTGTAATAATCACCATTCCCACCTCCCAGCCCAGTACATAATCAGATGTGAAGGAAGTTCATTGCACTTACCTCATGGAATCCATGGGCAGTCAGAATGCTTCGAACTAGACGGCTGTCTGTTCGCACAATCTTATAGGACAAGTGGTAGCGCTCTGTTAAGAGGGCAAGAGACACGATATTACAGCCTGCACCTAGAAGGATAAATCAGTTACCTATGCTAACCGAGAAGAGCACCAAAGGACTCAGCACGGTGCAGCTCCACTTAACCCACAGCGGAGTATCCACACAGCAGCAGCACATAACGGGCAAAGGGTGATAGGAAATGCCCATCCATCTCTTAGGGCACTAATCCCAAGGACAGCATTGAACTGACTGACATCAATCCTTCAGGTATAATACTGCTGCCCCACCAATCCCTGTCATATCAAAATAAACCACAGGACATCCTAATAAACACCCAGATTTTTTTTTTTAACAGTTCTTTATATAGACTGCTTTATAACACTCCAAACGATGTCAGCTCTTTCTTCTCCATTCAAGATTCGTCTTCCTAGCTAAAAGTAATCATGCCATAAGCTAACTATGTCAGTGAGGGGCATATATGATCACTTTTCCAATCCTGAAACCCAGAACACTGAATTTTTGTTCATATCTCATTCACCTGTGCTGATCTTTCAATAAAGCACTTAAAAAAAATAGTAGGAAAAAATAAATAGGACAAGAAAAAGAAAATCCTATCCAAGTAGAAAGTCATAAAAACAAAAGGAGTAAGCAGCACTGGAGGTGCAAGATAAACAGAAAGCGAGTAGCAAGACTAGAGGCCAGTTGTCATACAAAAGGATGTAGCAATCCCTAAAAAGAGTTCAAAGAAAGCAGAGGCAGAAATTGCAATGGTAGAATACAGAATCGCGTAGAAAAGGCACTTTAAAAATTGGTTCAAACTGAGAATAGAAGGATGAAGATTAAGCCTCAGGAAATATCTTCTACCAATAAGTCTAAAGTGTAAGAATTATCATGATCTGGGACCAAACAGAGATCAAGAAAATGTAACAAGTTGCACTATCTAGCAGCAGGATTGTTAAACCACAAAAAGGCTCTGCCTCCTGCAAAAAAAGCAGACGAGACACCTCACTCCAGTTGGGATACAAGTTACAGTTACCATGAGCTTCTGCCCCATTCACGGATGTTTTTAACTGTGGTGAAAAGGATCAGGAGTTTCTACACACAAATCACCTTCTCCACCCCTTACCCCAGTAAACCAGAAACATTTCTGCTTGAATAGGGTATTAGAAATGAGGGCACCAATTACCTAAGAAAGGGAGAAGCAAGAGAGAAGTGTCAGCATCTTCACAAAAAGAAGCTGAGTAGACTTTAGCTTTTCTCCAACTCAGCACATCCCGAATGAGTTCCCAGCTGTCCACACCCGCAAGTACTAACTCTCGCAATCCAGAGTGACTGTTTATAACAACTCTGCCTCTTATTTAGAGGCTCTCCGTTATTTGACTCTACACAGGCTTGGTCTCCCGACTCAAGCGCTGCCAGAGCAGTGATCCTTTGGCTTATGGCCTCACTCACAGTTGTGAAGCTGCAGGCACAGAGATTTGTTACTACAGCTTACTGTGGGGCTGGCTGCTTTGTTTCCCACTCAAAACTCACTGCAAAGATCAATTTTAAGTTCTTAGCTACAGAGTGAATTTCATATTCTGGTTGTAAGTTTTAGCACGTTCAAGTCGCAAGTAGACAGGTCCAACTCAACTCATCAGGACCCAACGGAGTGACAAATACCAACACTTGTCACAACCCCAGGCCGTGATAAACATTCACCAACTGATCAAGCGTTTCTGAACACCCCAGCACTCAAAGATAGGATTGTAATTTCCATGTCCTCTTTCCCCACCACAAGAAGAAGGGAACGTCCAGGTAAGAGACTTCCAGCTGTTGGCCTGAAGGCATGAGGTAGAACACAGTTGCACCCACCTCCAATTAGGCGGAGGTAGCTGTCATTGGTCAGAATGGCTTCAGCGTGGAACACCAGGACGGGGATCCGCCTGCAGCCACCGCCAGTCCACTTGATACACGGATGGTCCCTGAAACGGCAAGGGAGTCGGTATAAGCAGCTGCTGAGCCTCCCGCGGACAGCAGTTGCTTACGATGAGGACACAGCAATACTTGCCCACTCAGCCCGCAGGCAGAACACAGGCAAACACTGTGTGAAAATAATGGGAGATGAGGCAGAGGATTGTAAACACACTCAAGCAACTTGCAGCTGGGGTGCAGAAAAATTCATCTCTCATTCTAATTGCTGTCTATCCTTGTGTGTTTGACAAGCAGAATGTGTGTTCAACAAGTTGAACGTGTGTTCAGACAGCACAGGCCTGTGATAGACTAACAAGCACCTCACTGAACACAGTAGAGATCCTGCCCTGCTGTGGGAAAGATCAAAGCGGAGCGGCAGACCGCGCCTGCGTGAATCCCTGAAAAACAGGCACAAACAGCAGGTTTGACCATTCTCTAACAAGGACCGGGCCCCACAGTGCCTGTGACTTCATTTGCGTGCCTCCACCCAGGTTGGTGAGGTAATGAAAGTAAATTTACTCTCTGGATTTCAGCTGTGGTTTTGTGGTTGTCCCTGCGCCCTGCCTGTGCTGACTCACACACATGCTAGGCACCCCTGGTGCTTAGCTTAAAGGGAATATGCCAGATCATCCTCTTTTTGGGTTGGTCTTGCCAGTCAAGACAGAGTTCTATGTAATTTGTATTCATTTTACTAAGTGTAATTTGGGAGAAACCCCATGAATTTTCACAGCAACAGTTCTCTGGATTCATAGCCTGAAAACAAGACCTAACACAGGATAAACCGTAATTGCTGGTATCCACACAACCTTAGCATGCAGGTTCCAGTCTCAAATTTAAGAACTGCAAACCAGTGCATGCTGCCTGGTTGTAATCCTGGACTCTGAAGTGCACAGGAAGGCACTCAGGCAGAGTTTGAGACTAGAACAGACTTGGCTCAGCATAATGGATAAACTTGTGTATTCTTCCTTTCTAATTTCTGCCAGAAGCCATGGAATGTAAGCTCAGAATTCAACAATGATGACCCCAGCCAGCCACTGAAGCTACAGGTTCCAAGATACAGTGATCAGTTCTGTCCAAAACAGCAAGACTACATTGGGAACTATCATCTCTTCAGGGGTAGTAAGGACACACACTCAAAAAATTAAGGTCTGTTATATAAAACCCTAAAAATCACAGAAAGAAAACCTGTTAACCTCCCTAAGCAATTATAACTCAGAGTGCTTATTACTCACTGTGCAAGGAAATGGAAACATGAAAAAGTTAACAGAAAACAGAGATTGAAGAGCTGAGAGACTTCTCTACCTACAGAGACAAGGAGAAATATAAAGATTAACAGAGATACACAGAAGCATTTCTCTATAGGATGTGCAAGATGATTGTCTGCCAAAGGTTTGGAGAAACCACGGAAGTGCGGTGGGTTGACCCTGGCTGGAGGCCAGGTGCCCACCACAGCCACTGTCACTGCCCTCCTCAGCTGGGCAGGGGAGAGAAACTGCAACAAAATGCTTGTGAGTCAAGATAAGGACAGGGAGACATCACTTAGCAATCACTGTCACAGGCAAAACTAATCAGAGTAGGATAATGAGAGACAAAACCGTATCTTAAAAACCTTCCCCCTACCCATCCCTTCTTCACAGGTCCAGCTTTGCTTCCGATTTCTCTACCTCCTCCCAACAGCAGCACAGGAGGAAGGGGAATGGGAGCTGCAGTCGGTTCATCACACATTGTCTCTGCTGCTCCTTCCTTCTCAGAACAAGGATTTCTCACACTCTGCCCCTGCCCCAGTGTGGGGGCCCTCCCACAGGAGACACTTCTCCACAAAATTCTCCAATGTAAGTCCTTCCCACAGACTGCAGGTCTTCGCAAACTGCTCCAGCATGGGTCCCTTTCACAGGGTGTTATCCTTCAGGAACAGTCTGCTCCAGCCTGGATCACCCATGGGGTCACAAGTCCTGCCAGCAAACCTGCTCCAGGCTGGGCTCCTCTCTGCACAGGGCCACAGGTCCTGCCAGGAGCCTGCTCCACTGTGGGCTTCCCATAGGGTCACAGCCTCTTTTGGGCATCCCCCTGCTCTGGTGTGGGGTCCTCCCTGGGCTACAGGGGGGTCTCTGCTCCACCATGACCCTCCATAGCTGAGGGGGCACACCATGGTCTGCACCACTGGTTGCCAGGGAATCTCTGGACCGGCACCTAGGCCACCTCCTTCCCCTCCTTCTCCACTGACCTTGGTGTCTGCAAGGTTGTTCCTCTCATATTCTCACTCCTCTCTCTGGCTCCAGTTGCACATGTTCGGGGTTTTCTTCCCCTTCTCAAATATGTCATCCCAGAGGTGCTACCACCATGGCTAATGGACCTGCTGTTGGCCAAGGCAAAGCCCATCTTGGAGCCAGCTGGCACAGGCTCCATTGGACATGGGGAAGGCTTCCAGCAACTTCTCACAGAAGCCACCCCTGTAACCCTCCTGCTACCAAAACCTTGCCAGGCAAGCCCAGTTCAAGAAGACAAAACACTTCCTACACTTAGAACACAGGAGCAGAGATAAAAGACCATCTTTCTGATGCTAGGACAAGTAAGTGCTTTTAAGCGTAACCTTGGTCCTCTTTACAAAGTTGTTACCATTATCACCCAGACAAATTAATTCCACAGTATTCCTACCTGCTTCCATCACCTCTATAGAAAAAAAAAGTCAACTACTGAGGTGTAATTAGCTGGAAGGGACCCAACAAGCTTCCAGAATTTACACTACAGGCCAGAGCCTTATGTAAGTGGGAAATGAGCTGAGACAACAGGAGAGGAGTTTATGTTAAGCCTGTCCTGAGGATTTGCAGTAAGGCTCAATCCTCCAGGTGACAGTCATTCATTCCTAATGATGACCCTTGGTCACTCGATGCAGACTCACTGCTACAATTACGTTCTAGGTAAAGGCAGTTCTGGACCTTTCCCTCCACGAGGGTCTGTCAAGTCTGCACCAACTATTCGGTATGAAGTAACATTCCTCTAAATGCCTTAAATCAATGCAGTTTGCAAGTAGGCACTCAGTCACAATATGCAACCGCAAGGAAACACACAGGACGCATTGAAGTAGGTCCAGCTGAAACACAGAAGTGATTCCACTCTGGGAAAGATTAAGGGAGCGACTCCTTTACAAGCAAAGATGAAAGAAGTTACTGAACAAAGATGAAACAAAGTCATAAGTAATGAGAACTCTAGGAGTTGAGTTCTCACAAGCCAGTTTTCAGAAAAGGACATAAAACGTTACATATCAGTCTACTGTACAGTAGATTTCCATTCTCTGCAGTAAGTTAAAAACTAAAACAAAACACTAATCAAACAAAGAGACAGACATTTCTTTCCTTCATTTTCTTAAACATCATTATGAAGTTCCCAGCTCAGGAACATGGTAAGAAGAGATCAATGAAACTACAGGCTTCAGAGTAGCCAAGGAAGAGCTGCACCTCCAACCCTGATGAATATGGTGGGCTTTTAGGCTACAAACGTAGGTCCGGCCCACAGGCATGAGGCCCAAACCTCAAACCCCACAATCTTCCACTTTATAGGCAGGAAGAGAGTAAGGAATGCAACTGCCTTTTCAAATTAGTGCAAACCCTGCAGGAATCACAGGGAGACAGAAACGCTTAAGAGTTTTGGATTTTTTTTTTCCTACTTACTCCAGCTCATCCACAACATCTTCTTCCTCCTCCTCTGAGCATGAGCCAGTTTCCTCCAGATCTCGAGCCATCCCAGCTGGCATTTCTTCTAGGAGTTTTCATACAGACCAGTCTCAGTAGCCTCCGAGACTCCTTCCTGCAGATTCAAAAGATGTTGTAAGAGCAGTTACCTGCAGTAGGGATTAAGAGCGTGAATGCACAGCTGAGTAGGACAGCAAGAGCCATGAGGTAACTTAACTCCCACCTCCTGTCAATACATATTTCTCACAGGACTATCAACAAGCTTGTTAGAGGCTGTAAATCACCTTCTAGCCGAGGGGAGTGTAGGGAGAAGCATCACCTTCCAGCAGATTATTCCCCGCCCGCCCGTGAGAGCCCTGCCAGGCGCTTAGCGCTGAAGCGCGTCCCTGCCCTGCCCTGCCTCCGGCCGCAGAACCGCACCAGGCTGGCCAGGCCCAGCCCAGCAGGAAACGCCGAGACTGCCCCGCTGCCCGGGGT
>NW_010227547.1:24043-25527 GCF_000690775.1 Eurypyga helias | reverse complement strand
GTTTTCTTTCCTCCTGCTCTCAGCTACCTGGCTCAGGGAAGGGTTTTTTCTCTTCAGGGCTTTGGATGTGTGTTTGCTTGTTGTCCTGGAACCTTGCTGCTCATCCACAGGTGGTGAGATCCTGTATCATTTGTTCTATTTTTCTCTTCTTTTCATTATATATAAATATTTAAATAGTTCTTATCTCAACTTTTTAATGAGCCTCCCTTATTTTTTTTCCTCCGACCTTTCCTTACTCAGGAGTGGAGAAGGATGGAGTGGTACAGCGACTGTTGGTGCTTAATTGCCCAACAGGGCTAAACCACAACACCTCCCTTTTGAGCAAGCATGTGCAAGCCTCACTTGTAGCCTTCTTCCACCTGTATTTCCTTTACTTGTCCATGACAAACCTAATGTAAAGCCCTTCTCACTGGATTAGCAAATTTGTTCACAGACTTTCTTCTCTCTCTTCTACATGGAACCTCTCCCTTTATAGCAACATTTTTCCTCATCATACTTGAAGAAGCCAGTCTTGCTAGAAATACCAGCTAATCATGCAGTCATTAGTCTGCTGGATCTGTCTCCTACTAATCAGGTGCTTGACCTGGGGAACTGAGAGAAACATTATCAGGACTGCTGTCCTCCTTAACCCTGCAGAGCTCTGTAGTCAGCTATGGTCTGCTCAGTGTTCTCACTAGCCATGTCACTCACACAGATGAAAAACAACAGATACTGGTCTAAATGAGCCTTGCAGTATCTGTAATACTCTGTAGTGTTCTCTCTGGAACATCCCTTAATAGAACTTATTCATCCTCTTTTACTACTAAGGCCTTGTCTCAAAACTTCCTCAACTTCCTGCTGCTTCCAGAAGTTACAAGCTTCCATGCTACACCCTTCTATGAGCTACTGTCATCTTTCTTCTACTGCCTTGCCTTGGTCATACAGCCTTTTATACCTCTGGAGAGTTGAGGTCTTTTCCACAGCAAAGACTTTCTGAAGCTAATTATTGTTAATTCAAGAAAGCCTGCTCATCTCTTCTTGCATCTTCTTCACATGGCATGACTCAATCAGAAAACAGCTCTCAGAGATGACACCACCATCAACACTCCTGGCCCAGTCCTATGGAAAAACACATAGTTGTAACATAATTTGGGCATAATTTCTTGAGGTTTGAATTTTTGTTAGTCAACAGTACTAGCAGGCTGCTGGGAAATGTAGTCTTCCTTCAATTAAGAGCAAAAAGAAACCCATCAGGCATACTTCTGCTAGCTTGAGTCTGCTACTTTTGTTTAAAATTTAATTTCCATTACAAACCAGAAGAAAATTCAATACTAAAGTTTAAGAAGGCTTCTTTAATTTTCTTTTTTCCCAAATAATCCATATTTAACCACCCAGCATATAATTAACTTTGCAGTGAATGGTGACATACTGATTATAGAATCATAGAACCATAGAAAGTTTTGGGTTGGAAGAGACCTTAAAGATCATCTAGTTCCAACCACCCT
>NW_010227547.1:0-23879 GCF_000690775.1 Eurypyga helias | reverse complement strand
CCCTGTTTTCAATTTGTACCCGTTACCCCTTGTCCTGTCACTACAGGGCCCTTGTAAAAAGTGTCCCACCAGCTTTCTTGTAGCCCCTTCAGGTATTGGAAGGCGTCTATAACTTCTCCTTGGAGTCTTCTCTTCTTCAGGATAAACAAGCCCAATTTTCTCAGCCTGTCCCCATAGGAGAGGTACTCCAGCCCTCTGATCATCTTTGCAGCCCTCCTCTGGACTCACTCCAAATGTTTAATATCCTTTTTATGTTTTGGCCCCACAGCTGAATACAATACTGCCGGTGGGGACTCATGAGAGCTGCCTAGTGGGAGTGAATCACCTCCCCGAGCCTGCTGGCCATGCTTCTCCTGATGCAGCCCAGGATACAGTTGGCTTTCTGGGCTGTCAGCGCACACTGCCGGCTCATGTTCAGCTTTTCATCCACCAGTACCCCCAAGTCCTTCTCCTCAGAGCTGCTTTCGATCCATTCTCCACCCAGCCTGTACTTGTGCTTGGGATTGCCCCAATCCAGGTGCAAGACTTTGTTCTTGGCCTTGTTAAACTCCATGAGGTTGGCCGTGGCCCACCTCTCCAGCCTGTCAAGGTCCCTCTGGATGGCATCCCTTCCCTCCAGCGTGTTGACTGCACCACACAGCTTGGTGTCATTGCCAAACTTTTGAGGGTGCACTCAATCCCACTGTCCATGTCACTGACAATCAAACAGTACTGATCCCAATACTGAGTCTTGAGAAACACCATTTTTCACTGGTCTGCACTCAGCCATTGAGCCATTGACGACCACTCTCTGAGTGGTCTGGAACAAGCCAGTTCTTTATCCACGGAGCAGTCCATCTGTGAAATCCATGGGTCTCCAATTTAGAGACAAGAATGTCATGCGGGATGGTGTTGAACACTTTGCACAAGTCCAGGTAGATGACAGTGGTTGCCCTTCCTTTATTGACCAAGGTCATGACCCCATCGTAGAAGACCACAATTTTAATCAGGCATGATTTGCCCTTGGTGAAGCCAAGTTGGCTGTCATCAATCACCTTCCTATTTTCTATGTGCTTTAGCATGGTTCCAGGAGGATCTGCTCCATGATCTTACCAAACACAGAGGTGAGACTGACCGGCCTGTAGTTACCTGGATCCTCTTTTTTTCCCTGTTTTTTTCCAGTGAAAGTTATTATCAACAACTCTCAGCACAAAGTCTGGTCTTATTCTCGTGCATCAGTGTAATAAACATAATTTTTGAAAGATTCTGAAATTTAAATTCTGGTGTTAATAATTCACATCCTAACCATGTGTGTAATAATATTTTTGTAAGAAAGTTTTTTTTTTTTTTTTTGTGCTCTTGATTCCCATTTTCTCTGTTTCTCTCAATTTTGCTGTCTGAATTGTTGATGTTGGAGATAGATAAATAACTAATCTCTTCTTCAAAAGCTAGATTTTACCACTGGCTTTATTTCTACCAAACCATATCTTTATTGGTGCAAGTGCTTAAAATTGAGGTGACAGCAGGATAAAGGATAGGAAGGACATAGAGATTAAATGACTGTATAGAGCTGAAAAAATCATGTATCTGAAGCCCACAGATTTTGTTTATCCATCTTCACTCAGAATGTCAATTTTTCTTGACAAAATTGACCAAGTCTCTATTGAATATTCACTGTTAAGCAGTGCCTACATCATCTCTTCAAGAAACATTTACTCTTCCCCTTGACTGAGGAGGACCATGACATCAGAACTTTGAAGATCATAAATGAATGTATTATGTGTAGGTACAAATATTAAAAAAAAATAGAAAAAAAATTGGGTCAAACTCCTTTCCTGTATAAAGTTTGTTCCTAGTCCATCTTTCTAAACCTACTGAACACAGAGAATTCTGACAGGGTCAGGTACATAAGGCACAGCTATATAAGGTTTCTTATTACACTTTTAATCCTCTTCTAAAAGCCACTGGTGACTTTACTGTTTATAAGAGGGAAGTTATGCACTTCAGCCTCATCTCTCACAAAGAAGTAACATGAAATGTAACGTGGCACAAGGTAGTTGGCTTAAATTAGAAATTTATATTTCTAAAATATAAATATTCTGATATTGAGAGACAAGAAAGTTTCTGAGAGATAAATTAAAAATTATTGTAAGCCACAGAATTACAGAATAATATCTCATTAATTAAAATCTAACAAAAATTCAACAAACTATGGTAAAATACATAAAAGAACTGTTATGCGGGATATTGGTCTTAAAGCTCAGCAGAAGTTGAATCACTCCTCACAAAATCACTGTTATGCAAATTTACATCTTATGTTCTAATATGACTTTATCACATGTTATATTTCTTCTGTTAATTTTTTTTTCTGCTAAATAAGATCAGTAGATCCTTAAGAATTAATCTTAAAAAATAAAAGTCATCTTGCTATTGTATAACATTTAGAAGTTAAGAAACACCTCAGGAAATGCTTCAGTCCAACCCATCAAACAAAAATTCTTGCTTTGTAGGTTAAAAAAGGAAAAATGTGTTCACTAGTTAATTCTCAAAACTTGTATAGCAGATTTGTTCTGCTATAAAAATAAAAAAAAATTGCTCCCTTTCTGTCCTTTTTTTTTTTTTAGGTAGATCAGCTAAACTGTAACTCTTGTTGTGTTTTCTGTTTTAGCAACATCCTAATTGGAAAATCTTGAAGACTCCGCTGTCATGCAAGGTTTCCAGTTGTGCATCTGTTTCTAATGTACAGTGCATAACTTAATGACGAGACACTTCAGTGGTCTACCCACTGCAAATTTCAGTTGTTAAAAATGTCTGCAGCAAGATGCCTTTAAATAGTAAGCACTTTCTTGGTACATTAATTTTCTCACACTCAGAAGCAGAAAATGTAATAGTAGCTGTCACTTAGTATAAAGCTCTGTTTACCTTTAAAAGCTATTTACAGCTTTCAGACTACACTGAATATTAAAATATTGTTTTGAATGCCATAGTATTCATTAGAAATATTACCCCAAAACAGTCTTTTACTCCTATTTTGTCCTTTTTCATGCAAGACAGATTTATGTACATCACTCAAAGTTCTTGATTTCCTTAAAGATGAGATGATTATTTGGAATGACCAGGAGAAAATGGGAGGTTTGGTTGGTGTGGTTGGTTGTTTTTTGTTTTGGGTTTGGGGTTTTTTTTCTGTCTTTAAATTCATGTTTGACTTTTGTTAAATAGTTTCTACTTTAGTTTAAAACTTGATCTGTACTGGGTCTCAAGTTGAATTTGGAAAGAATATGTTGCAGGAATGGATTTTTAGTACAGGATGATAAAATGCAGTAGGCTATTATCTTTCCTTGCTTCTTGCTCCTCAGACTGCAGAAAGGAGTTGTTTCCCCTTATATACAGGGAGTTCCTCAATTCTGGTTAGCACCGCTTCCTATATCCCTATGCTGGTAAGATTTTGTGATTTCCCATCTACTAGGAAGAAAATAAAGGAACAGGCTTCTCATCATCTACTTTATTATTATTATATTATATCTGGTAACATTCATGCAGTTTGGTGGATGAGAACAGAATCATGTCCACTGTCTGTCATGCTGCTGAGCCAGAAGGTCTATAAGACTCTCTCTCACCAGACTGCAATGGACGGTTGTTAGCATTTTAACACACTGAACTCTCCAGTCAGGATAGGAGTTGACTTTTAGAGTTTTTCCCACCCAAATTCCAATATCTTCAGGCTCATTCAGCACATTCAGCATTCAATAAAGTTTACCCATATGCATCTCTACATGTTTTCTTTACATCTTCGCTTATGGCTGAGCTATTAAAAAATTTATAATACACAAGGTCCCAGATTTGCTTGCTCAAGCTTGCTGTTTTACTTTTGAGTTATTTTTAAAGTTATAATTCTAATTAAAATAAACAAACAAACAAAAAAACTCAAAGAAAATCACACTATCAGAAAAGTAATGACACTTCTTTTTGTTTCCCTTTGTATTGAGTATAGCTTGAATAATATAATGTAAGTGAAATGGATCCATTCCTTTCAGGAACATGTGCCAAATTCAACAAGGTTTTGTCCTATGCAGACATAAAACTATTCTTTAGTCCTAGAAAAAACCTCCCAACTTTCCAAGAGTAATGAACGTCCACAATTAGAAAACCAAAAATCTTTCCATAAGCAAAACTGAAAAGATGCAAAGCTGAGCCTAGTTCATTTTTTCACTGCCAACATGACACTTAGCCACAGATGCCAAAGGTTTGCAAAACTATGAGCATACTCGGGCATGGTTTGTTAGAAATCTTGGCCAAGCTTTTAATGGATATGGACAGATTCACTGTTTGTGTGGGAAACCATGTTAATTAAGTTAGCTTTTGATTTGAAATGAGGCAAGCAAGACATTCTGATGAATAATGCTTTCTGTTGTTTGGGTCAGCAAAACTTTAATGAATACACAGCAAAAACTACAAGCAGGAGCGTGTGCTGACGTACTGTGAAATGAAATGCAACTTACTCCTATCTTACACTATATCCCATATCAAATCTGAACAAGAATGTTGGACAGAAACTAACTGACAGATAAAAAAGAAAGATGAGGGCTTAGATGCAGGTGGCTTGCAGCCTAGTGACCAGTTGCTACATGGTACATCCTTAATTTGTATTGGTACAATCATTTAGCTTAATTTATGTTCCAAATAGGTTTTAGGCTGCACACAAGTATACCTACATATCAGCACTAAAACTGACAAGAGAGGACATGCTGACCCAGACTTCCAGCTTATGAGAGGCTACAGATTTTTACCAGCTACTTCATTCTGTTCAGAGTGTTATTTTCAGTTAGGACTGGCCAACCTTAAGAAACCTGTCAAAATGGCATTCAGCATGTTAACCTATGAAAATTCTTTAATTTATAAACACATCAAATATTCAGAAAATTGGATACAAAGTGCATGCAACTGTTAAACATCTTAATGATTTGAACAAACATTAAGATGATATAACATTAATCAAAAAATTGAGAAAAGTACAGTGTCACTTCCAATCCACCATTTTCAGCTCATGCTACCAAGTTTGATTACATTTGTTTTTCCCCTGCCACAAATGTTAGCTTTGATCTGGGGTTCTTTTGCATGCTTTTGTTGACCTGTGACCACTGAAATACTGAAATAGTATTTTGCATCTGACTGAGGTTCAGCAAGTGTCAGCCCAGTTCTGTGTTTTGTCATTTACCATGAATGGAAATAATGTGAGGAAAACTTTACAATGACACTTCCTCTCTTCCAGGAAAATTGAGGTTTTGGTAAATTCCATTTGAGATCATGTTATCAAAACATAAATTATTCAGATAAACTTGGATTTGGTTTCAATCACTGAATTCAACTTTCATTTTTAAGTGCCCAAAATGATGGTCTTTGATCTAATAAATCAGATTCTAAATATGGTACTTACTAACTTAAGGGAGGGGATGCTGAAATCCTCCCACTAATCTGGCATTCATTCAGGCACCTGAAAAGAAATTATTCAAATACAAAGGAATTACCATGTGAATAGTGCTTCCGAACAGTTTCTGCATATGCTGTCTTGCATTTTTATCAAGACTGCAAACATAAACCAGCGTGAGAAAGCAGGTGTTATTTTCTTCTGTCTTTTGAACATCAGTCTTTCCCAGCATAAGCTCTGTGCTAATAGCCAAAGTAAGGCACTCCACAACAAGACTTTTTTTTTTTTTTTTTTCTCCAAGCCCTGGGCTTTTGATCCAGTTTTAATTATAGGGCAAAACATCTAAATAAGAAGACACAGAAAGAAAAAGCTATATGATTCCTAATATCCTTAAGCATATCGGAAGCAACAGCAAGGTAGAAGTATCTAAAAATGTCCAAACTATGAAGATGTTAACTTCTCTTCATAAATCTGCAGTTTGCACAGAATGTAGAACAGAAGTGCCTTTGGAGTTATATCTGACTTTCAGTAGCTTAATCATATTAATTTATTAACTTTGATTAAGGTCATGTCTGCTGTGCAAAACACCAAAAAAGAAGATTTGTTCCCCATTCTAGTCAACAAGTAAAATAGAAACTATTAAATTGCAATTAATAGAAGTTACTACTATTATTAAACCAGCCATTGCCTTACATCGAAAAATGCTGCAAATAATCTACCTTCTCACAGAGCATTATGTTATGTAATCACGTAACACAGGACGCAGTATGTCAGTTGTAGAAGGGATACATCTAAATATTTACAGGTGATTCAGGTGAAAAGAAAAAAAAGACGTAAACTGCACACACACAAAAAGGAGGAGACCAGAAAAGAAACAGAGAAAAGAAGACATGGAAATGCATTTTTAGAAAACCACTGTCAACTTTTGGGCAAAAATTCTTATGATACAAGAGTGAAAGAAGAAAAAAGAAGGAAAAGCAAGAATGATTAACAAACTTAAGATAGGGAAAATGAGAAACCACTAATAGTAAAATGTTTAAAAAGGTAAGCTAACAAAGGTTTATTTACACACTATGATTGAAGATAAAGGCAGACAAGAGAGAAACAAAAGGTAAAGAAAGATGTCCACTGCTACACACAAAGTTAAAAGAAAGGACAGTAAGTGTTCCTAAAGCCTTTTCACAGTAGAATACTTTATTGTGTTACAATCACTAAGATTTCATGCATCTGGAGAAAATATGCAAATTCAGCCTGTCAGGAAAAAATAATTAATTTCTGATAGCTTAAGCCAGGTTGTCACCTATCACAAGCCACAGTCACTGTCACTTCACTAATACAAGCTGCAGTTTTCAGAAGTATTAATTACAAACATAAAACCTGATTGGAAGTAATGACATTTGTGATGCTAAAGTAACTTGGATACTTCTGTTCAGATACTGAATCTCAAAGTTTAACAAGATTATGTTTTCTAGGGTTCTGTAATCATGTGCAGTACTGGCGTGATGGTGCTGTCTCAAACCAAATCTTAATAAAGCTTGATATCATTCAGCTACTCCTCCACTCATCATTTTGGCAATGAAATGAAAATTAAAAAGTAAAGAGATTGCAAAAATACAGAAAGTATCTATTAGTGAAAGGGTGTAGAAATAATAAACACAAAACAAATACAAGGAAACAAGTCTCAAACATAAGGACAGTTTTGTTATATATCATGTCATCAAGGAGCCTACAAGAGCTGACAGGTGTAAATAACGCAAAAGATTCTCAGTACAAAGAGGATTTTCTCATAATTGGTTAAAACACTGGGGGGAAAATGATGATGAATGCAGAGCAAAGATCTGTATGCAGAAATAGGATATCTAGGGAGAATTTGTACATTAAATATTTAGTTTCAAACTTCTGAAACCGAATACTCCCTATGTTAATTGACAGTCTGAGTAATCCAGTTACTGACAACTGTAAATATACATTTCCACTGCATCTCACTTGGCAGACATCCACCTAGTGCCCTTCAAAATTGTTGGAAAAAAGAAAACATAAACAAAGGTTAAGAAAATTAATCAGTCACATGACACTTGTGGTTTAATCCCAGCCAGAAACTAAGTACCACACAATTGTTCACTCACCTCACTCACGTCCCCCCTTCTTCTTCTTCACGGAGAGAGTGGTGAGGCGCTGGAACAGGTTGCCCAGAGAAGCTGTGGATGCCCCATGCCTGGGCAAGGCCATGCTGGATGAGGCTTTGAGCAACCTGGTCTAGCGGAAGGTGTCCCTGCCCATGGTAGTGGGTTTTGAAAAAGGAGATATTTAAGGTCCCTTCCAACCCAAACTATTCTATAACTCTATGATTCTCTAATGGAAGACAAGAATCAGAGGAAAAGACGAGGAAACTGTGGGTTGAGATAAGAACAATTTAATCATTGAAAGTAAATGAAACAAAATAATTATACTAATAATACTAACAATACTAAAAATATCTGAAGAAGATAAGGGAAAATAAAACAAGTGACACAACCGCTTACCACCCACCGACTGTCCTAGATCCAGAGTCAGAGAGAGAGAACCTTCCCCTGGTCAACCCCCAAATTATATACTGAGCATGAAGTTTTATGGCATGAAGCACTGCCTTGGCCTGTCTGGACCAGGCATCCTCACTGTGTCCCCTCCCAGATTCTTGTAGTGAAGAAGTAGGGAACACAAGTACAGCACCAAAACCAAAGAAGTCCTTTGCTTGGTAGAAACACTCCTCAGTAACAAATGAAAACACCAGAATTATGAATACTCTTCTCAGTGTAAATCCAAAACATAGCCTTACACAAATCTGAAACACAGCCTCATACTAGCTACTGTGAAGAAAATTAAAGCTCTACCATCTAAAACCAACATAACACTAAAATAAGACATATTTTATTAGAGCAAACAACTGACCTTGTCATATGTATCTTGAATGCCACCATACCAACGAGTGAGATTTATGGCTACTGTGTATTTATAACCACACAGCATGAAATAAAAATAAAATTATTTTCTCAAGTACTTTAGCCTCTACTGAAACAAAAAGAAAAATCACTCCTGACCCCAAAATATGGATGGGTTAATTTATTCTAAAACTAAAGGAAAAATCCCACACCTTGCTGTTCTTAAAAAATAATGAAACATAAAACGTACTATTGCTACATTAGCTACACCAAAAAAGTCTTTGAAAAGCATGAGAGACTGTGAAAATGCCTTGTGTGTTAACTGAAAAGTGAGACACTCACATTCAGGGTCCTGTACTCTCTTACACTATGTCCTTGTCACATTCTGGTTTACATTACCACTGAGGGATCTAATTTTTACTTCATTCACCCTCACAGAGACTTTCCTCTCTACTGTCTTGGCTGGAATGAAAAAGAAAATATCTTATATTCAGGGAATTATTTTCCAAAATTTTTTTTTTTTTTAACCTGGAATATTCCTGAAAGATTTTGATTTTCACAAATAAGAGTCTGTTGATTAGTAATTCTCATGTTGAAGCTTCTAATCAGCTTTGCTTTTGTATATTCATTGCCAGTTAATTTCAATAGCCATAGAAGTTTACTTGATATGCGGTTACTCATTGGGAGTATAATTGGTTACATATGCTAAGTATTCGATTGCAATGGACATTTATTAAAAATATTCCACAGTAATTTAACTAACAGCATACAAGACAAATCAGCTTTGTATTGCTAACTAGATGAAAAGCAGGACAAAATATGAACAAAGCTAAACAAGAGACATTAAAAACTGGTGAATAAAATTAATTGTAAACACTCTAACAACAGGACCTGGGACAGCTCCACTGAAGCCAATGGTCAGAAGTAATATTTTAACACTTAAGTGTGAAATGGTTATGGCCATTTTATTTGGTTTCTGGGAATAAGGAGCTTGTAGCAGGGGAAGGGGCACAGGCATGGCTGTTGTGAGAAGCTTTCAGAGAAGATGCCCTGTCTCGGTCAGAAGAACCTATGACTCTGGGGGAAGTCTGTGCCAGAGCAGTCTGCTCCTTAAGGAGCAGATGCCCATGGAAGGGACCCAGGCTGGAGCAGTTAGAGAATAAAACTTCCCTCTGTGGGAAGACCACATAACAGGGAGGTACATGGAGGACTGTATCCTATGGGAGTGACTATGGGGCAGCAGGAGAAGAATGTGAGTTCTCCCTTGCTGAGGAGGAGGGAAAGCAGAGACAACATGTGATGAACTGAATGGGAAACCCCCATCCCCCACCCACTGTGCCACTGGAGGGTGAGGAGGTAGCTTGGGAAGAAAAAGTGGGGTGGGGGAAAGATTTTTAAGATAAGGGCTTTTAGTGTCTCATTGTCTTATTCTGATTTTGATTGTAATTTATTAAATGGAATTTTCTTCCCCAAGTTGAGTCTGTTTTGCCTGTGATCATAACTGGTGAGTGGTCCCTCCCCATCCTTGCTTCAGTGCATGAATCTTTCCATGTATTTTCTCCTCACCATCCCACCAGAAACAGGAGTGAGTGAGCAGCCATGCGGTCTTTTGTTCCCAGCTGGGCCTAAAACATGAAAGCCATTAAGTTCCATTTAAACTCCTTTGTTAAAAAAAAAAAAAAAAAATCATTCATGTGCTTAATTTTGTTCTTGGAAGAACTGACGTTTATGATAAATATTTTCAGAATAGTAACATGAAATAAGAGTGGAACTAATCATGATTAAATTTCTGTTTCATTTGGCCTTTTAACATTATCTCATCCCATTATCATTTTTCAAAATGTGGTTCTTGAGGTCTTAGGTTAAAAAAAACCAGCATTCAGTACATCACAAAAATTTTCATGGTGTTTAAAGCCAGTCTTATAAGTTAGTTCATAGATTTCTTGAATGTCAGCTGTATCTGAGAAGTGTTACTTTAAGATTTAAAAAAAACTTCTCTTAGTTTGTGAAACAGGTGAGAAAAATTATTTTTACACATGGGCATTTTCTACTTTAAATTGTAATAACTTCTTTATATTTAATGGATTTACATCATCCAAAGGTATGACACAAAAAAGACCACTCCTTAATGTTTTTCACTGGGTAAAAATCCAAGTAATTTCTACAGGGCAGCTGAGCTAAAAACTTTACAAAGCCCATAGGAAGTATCCCCTTCAATCCTTCTGCAGAATGAGAAGGTAAGGCTCCTTCCTGGGACATGCAGCATTTTTTGAGCTGCCAAGATATATCATCAGAAATTATAGTGTCACATATTCTAAAAATAATGAAAGGAAGACAAAGAGCACATTATTGATTCAGAATGAGAACCTGTTGTAAACGAAGTATTAGAAGATCACAGTTCCAGCAATTTACTGCTATAAGTAATTTTGCAGATTATTATTTTCTACACAAAGCCACTTTAAAAACTCTCATATGCTTTTAATATATCACTTAGCATTAGACAATTACCATTTCCTCTTCAGTTTTCAGCCTCTTAAGTATTTCAACTCTTAAAACTACAATGTTCTGACAATTTTTATAAAACCACAGGAGAAGCAAAACATTTTTTGTTCACCATGTCACAAGTATTAAAGAAGTGGTTTTTCTATAATTTCTTGTACTTCAAAATCTTTTTAATTAGTGAAGGGTCAGGCTTAGCCTTCAAATTTAAGATTTTTTTTTCAATTAAGGTAAAATTTAGGAGCCTCTATGGCATGTATATTTACTGCAAATTCAGTTGCTTATGCAAAAAACCCTGTATGCTTTAGAGAAGAGAGAATTATATATATGATTGGGGAGAAATTGTGGGTATTTTTTGGTTGTGTTTCATTCTAAAAAGAACATTTAAAACATTGAGAAATTAAAGTAAAGCTAGAAATAATACAATCTACAGTTACTTATATTTATATAGTGTGTGTGTGATGCACAATGTACAGTTTCATGTTTGATGTCGACTTAGATATTTTGAAGCTCCTTTTCATTTCTACGAAGTTCACAAGGTAAAAAAACAGTGTCTTCATTAAAAAAATACTTTAGGTTACTCTTTGTATGAAAAATTCAAACAAGATATTGCTGACACTGAAATTTGGTATAACTCTGAAACAGAATTTGAAGGTTTTGTCAAAGGAAAGGTATATCATCAGTGAAGCACTGGAAGGCATGGAGAGGTACAGCTAAGAAAAAAATCTACTAAACCTTTTAATTTCCAAAACTTTACTCCCTAGATCTTCAGACTGGATTTTAACACCTGGTATTAGTTAATGATTAATGCAAGAGGATTCAGCCCTAAGCCTATACACTCTTGTTATTTCATCATCCAAAAATGACCACCCAGTTTAGCTGAGCTTTAATTCATATCCTGTTACATATGGCTGGACTTTAAACTGGTTTTTTTTATTAATTCTATTGGCTGACTATTGCAAGGTAACAAATTCTACATTCAGCTTTGTTTACTACCATGGTATTTTAAAGGCAAACAGTCCAGAAGATGATGTTGGCACAATAAAATTTCTTGACAGACCCTTCCAGGCATGGAAATAGTCGAGGGAACAGTTAAAGTACAGAATGCAAAAGGCTGCAGGCATTTAATGGGATGATGACAAGAAAATCAAGACCAAAAGCAGATGATGCATTTCAGATGAATTTTTTTAAAGTAATAGTTAAATCCTGGCAAAAGGTTGAAGGATTCCTAAACATAGCCATATTTTACAATTTCAGATCAAAGACTATTGTTTCAGTAGTTGCAGAGAATTCAACATTTACGTTAGGAAACATTTACAGTTTAGGGGAAACTTTGCTCTTTTAATACTTCATTAATGCCAATGTTTTCTAAACAATTAAACACAAAGGAAATACAGTACACTGATTATTTATATAACATTTTTATATCAAAAAAATGTTTCTCAACACAGACATAAAAAAAAATATTGCCAATAGCTGTACTTAATCATTGTTTCATGATCTTGTTAAAGAAAAATATTCTAGTTACAGTTTGTTTCACAGATGTACTCTTAATACCACATATAAAGTCTATCAATTTGAAACAGTATTTAAGGAAGATATGCTCTAAACTGCTTTTTATACATACATAAAGAGAAAAACAAATTATGGCAGAGGTATAATTAATTTTTAAAATGACACTACCAGTATTTTCTAATGAATTTAAAATCATAAATATTTCTGTTTGTATTTATTATTCCTTAAGTCACATGAAAATGGCTACAAGATGGACCACAGAATTGGAAGGATATATTGGAATACCAAGTAATCCTTTGCTATCACTGACAATCATGTCCTAAATGTTTTTCAAAAACATGCTAGGTATATTGTTAAAATTAGCCATAAACTTTCCTTACTATAACTGTTTGAACAGTGTTTAAGACTCACTTCTATGACACTTAAAGGACTCTTCCTAACAACAGCTTTTCCTTACAGTGATGGATTTCATGATGAGAAATATGACTTTTATGATGAAAACAACTAAATGCATAACGTGGGAATCTGCTTCTGTCTTTGGACTCCAGATGCTTGCATTTTCTTGAATATTAACAGTTCAGAATCATCAGTTCTGACTTGTGAGTTCCTAGGTTCTCAGTGCTCAAGGCTGATATCTCAAGGCTAATTCAAGGCTTTGATATCTCGATTTATAAGGCTGATCCATGGAGGCAGATAAAGTAATCAGAAACTGTACTTGAATATTGATAGTAGACTCTAAGAAAAAGCAATCAAAAAAACCCACAACCCACCACAACACAAAAACAACAACAACAAAAAGAACAAACAAAAGGAAAAAATTCTCTTCACATTCTTCTCTTTCCATTTGTAAAACATGATAGAAAACTCCTTTGCCTTGGATAAGGTTTTCAAAGACAACCTCATTTTGGGGAAGTAATCTACAGGCAAATATCAGAACAAAGCCCACGTGTAACCAATTCTTTCTTTGGAAAATAGTTTGAGTGGCATAAAGTAAGAAGGCCAAGGGATACACACTAAGCTAAGGAGGGGAAGGAAAAAAGGAAAATACAGATTAATTTCTGATTGAATATCATTCATCCTGTTCACGGAATGTGTCACAGAATATAAGGAAAACAGCTCATAAGCATATAATGAAAGGCTCTGCTACACAACATTTAACTCCAAATGTAACTGATGTGTTTTCACCTGCTGAATTTGCCACCTTAAAAATATGTCTCCTCAGTGTGACAGAAGAGACCCTGATTGGTTATCTGCTGTGCACTTTTAATATTCAGCAGATTAACAAACTATGAGCACTCTTTCTTCTCTGCAGCAAGAGTAACAGTCCCAGGTCTGCTGCTCTTCCTTCTGGATTCTCAGCAGCCAGCACAGAGCTGGAAGTAATCTGTTGCAAGAATGCCCCAGTAGCAGGTATCTCCCCTTTGAAACAGAGTTAGACATTTAGTATTGTTGTTTGTTGCCAAGCTTTCTCTGACTGATTAACAAACTATGAGCACTCTTTCTTCTCTGCAGCAAGAGTAACAGTCCCAGGTCTGCTGCTCTTCCTTCTGGATTCTCAGCAGCCAGCACAGAGCTGGAAGTAATCTGTTGCAAGAATGCCCCAGTAGCAGGTATCTCCCCTTTGAAACAGAGTTAGACATTTAGTATTGTTGTTTGTTGCCAAGCTTTCTCTGACTCATTCTAGCCAAGGACCACTATTCCTTGGGATAGTTTCTTCAATCACAATTTAAGCATTAAAACAAGAATCTGGAGTACAAGCAGAGCTTCCAGAGGAAGCCAACATAAGAGAGTCTAGTTAGCCCGTATGCAGAAGATAATGCTCTAATTGAAAATGTATTAGAGACATGCTGTGTGGTTAATTTACTGTGATCCATCTTAATTTTTCCAATCAATCTGGCAATAGCCAAAATCTAGATTCTGGAGTCCTCAGGTATTTTCATTAAAATATATGGAAACTGAAATAGAGGTTTCTCTATGATGATTGTTCATGATTTATCTTAATTTTATGCTGTTATGCTGTATGTCAAAAGACATGGTTTTGGTGTTCCAAGATAGGTCTGTAATGCAAAAAACATACAATCTATTCTAGGGAAAACTATTTCCAATACTTATTGTGACTATGACCATACATTAACTTCACTTAACATATATTATCTAGATTTGTATGACAGATTTGTCTTTGCCTATTTATATGTTCTGCTCAAAGGCTACAGATTCCAAGTTCTCTCCATTTAACAGAATAACGTCTAGAGTTCTGCACCTGGCTCATTGCAGGACACTTTAACAAAATACTGTGTCAAACACCACAAAGGAAGATAATGAATTATTAGATAGAATAAAACTCCCTGTAGAAAAGAACATTTTCTTAAACTTCAAGAAACTACACCTTTTAATTTTTAGTTCCATACACTGCATGGTGAATTATGGTTTAACATTTAATAATTCTATTCATTTCATAGGATCTCCAACTATGTGGTGTCCCTAGGTAGCTCCTAGCTTGACCCAGGGCTCAGACCAGATGACCTCCAGAGGTCTCATCTGAACTCAAGTATTTCTGTGATTCTACAATACATAAAAATATATTTTAAAGTCAACCAGCTAATTTGAAACAAAATGTCACGTTCTTCTGGTACTGTTTGCTTTATTTTGACTGTCTATCTTCACTATTAAAATGGCTGTTAAATTATTATTTATTCTTCCTTCTGCAGACACTTATCTGTCTCTCTCTGAGTTCATTACCTGTCCTGGTTTTGACTGGGATAGTGTTAATTTTCTTCATAATAGCTCATATGGATCTAGATTTTGGATGTGTGCTGAAAGCATAGAGCCATTTCTACTCTTCACCTCAGCCCACCAGTGAGTAGGTTGAAGGTGCACAGGCACCTGGGTGTGGACACAGCTGACCCCAGTTGACCAAAGAGAAGCAACTGTTAGGAATGAAGGAAACCTGTTTTCCTGAAGATATCTGAACGCTTTGCTGATGTGAAGTGGTGAACAAACTCCTTGTTTTGCTTTCCTTGTGCATGTGGCTTTTGCTTTACCTATTAAATTGTCTTTATCTCAACCCACCATTTTTGGGCCACAACTTGGCCTAAATGGAACAGGGGTTCTGATTATAATGGAAATACTTTTAAATTATTACATCTCATGATCTGAGTTGCATGTTATGGGAATTACTATAGCAGGAACCACCTGAACCAATGGGGGACAAGCTTTACAAGAGGCAGTGCCAGTGTAGCAGTGACCCAACCTGAGCTACCTTTGGTGCCCAGTACCTCCACACAGCATACCACCTCTCCCTCCCTCAGTAACCTTCATAACAGATGGAGCCCAAAGTCATGGACTAAATTAACTCAGTGGACATTTGTGGGTTTTTTTACAGTCATTTTACAGAGGTTGTCCATAGCGAATGACGTGTGTTATATCAAAGGATGGGAAGGAGGGTGGTGGTTAATTAAATTGTACAGGATGGTATGGTACCTGAGCATGACATAAATGTTATGCAGTCAGAGGTGGTCAATGTGCTGGTTTTGGCTGGGATACAATTAATTTTCTTCAAAGTATCTGTGAAGTATGTTTTGGATTTATGCCAGAAACATTGTTAATACCACAGGAACATTTTAGGTCCTGCTGAGCAGTGCTTACACAGAGTCAAGGCCTTTTCTGTTCCTCAAGCCACCCTACCAACGACTAGGCTGAGGGTGCATAATAAGTTGGGAGGGAATACAGCCAGCAGAGCTGACCCCAACTAACCAAAGGGATATTCCATACTATATGATGTTATGCTCAGCATATAAAGCTGGGAGGAGAAGAATGAAGACATTCAGAATTACGACATTTGTTTTCCCAAGTAGCTGTTATGTGTCATGAAGCCCTGCTGTCCTGGAGACAGCTGAATGCCAGCAAGTGGTGAATTAATTCCTTGTTTTGCTGTGCTTGTGTGTGTAGTATTGCTTTACCTATTAAACTGCCTTTACCTCAACCCAGCAGGTTTTTTTACTTTTACTTTTCCAATTCTCTCCCCATACCACCACTGGGGGAGTGAGTGAGCAGGTCTGTGGTGTTAGTTGCCAACTCCAATCGACATGACACCATATGAAGTCAAAAAGCTTGTATTTGAGCAGAGCTCCCTGGATCCCAGATGTTACAATTTCCTTCATTGGTAAAATGTTCTTTGGAGAGATGGTTTAAGAATGAACTCTTAAAGATGGAAGTGTCCAACTACCTGCCTACTTCAATGCATAGTTGCATCTTTGGATACTTCACACCATCACAGGACTGCAAGGGTATTGAATGACTAACTTATTATTGACTGTACCCAGATCTCCATATCAAAATCAAAAGCTAAAAATGTTTAATGATAAAAGACATAAAGTATATATAACTGTGTTGCAGTGTCTCTGTTTTATCTGACATGTAAGATCCTACATCTGAAGTAGGAAAAGATAATGTATCGTAGTTGAAATAGTATGACTAGCAAACTTAATATAACCTAATGTAAAGTTAATTTGTATGTTATCTGAGTCTTTTGAAACAGAAATATGGAGTGTTAGTTCTATATTAGTCTTCTTACAAAACTTGAAAGTACACACAAAATAACATAACATTCACTATTTTAGTACAATGCAATGCCTATAATGAGAACAAAATGGCATAGCATGTTGATTTTTCATGAGAGGCTTCATAGGTAAGACAGGAAAGGAAATAATATTCATATATTTCACTTGGCCTAAAGCATAACTGCTCTGACTAGAAAAATTCTAGATTAAAAGAAAACAAACAAAAAGTTCAGTAAAATATATATTTCAAAATTAAAACCACTTTCTGGATCATCATTAACATGAAAGTTAGGGAAACAACAGCATTTTTTAAAAACTAGTATTACCTCCAGAAAAAAAAAAGTGTTTGATTTTGATACTACAACCACCTATTGAAGTATTATTAGAAGCAAGTTTTTCTGAAATAACGTAGAGCAAAAAATATAAACAATACACCCAAAAATAGAAAGAAGCTCAATATTGGTAACAGAGCCTCATACACGTCATATAAGGTGACAAAGCAGATCCCTGAGATGACACAGACTGAGCTGGTATGCCTAGCATGCATGTGCCTCTCAGTGTCTTGCATGGATTATCTGAAGATTTTATCCTAAAAGCAGCAATAAATTTCAGCATCTGGAAGATGTTTTCCCCAGCTTGTAATAAATTCTGGGTTTTGCCTCACCCTAATTTTAATCATTGGCTTAAGGGACAGAGCACTTCAAATCTTATTAAATTTCAAAGAAAAAACATGTTGCTAGCTGCATTAGCTTTAACATTATAAGATAAATTACTTAACATGAGTCACATAGAAAATGCAACCATTACACTATGAGATATTTCTTACAGTTCACTGTTTTATATATTGAAGTTAAGGAAGTAATTTTACAATTTTATTTCAAGTAATGAATGCCAAACTGAGGAGTTTTTGAAACACTTGCTTTATGGTGCCAATATTACAAAGAAAATATATACTTTACAGAAAAACCTGAGTGCTTTCCAAGGTACTAATTGAACAGAGTACAAATGAGTGCCTCAGTGATTTAAAAAAAAAACTTGTATGAATGAGCACACACAGGGAACTGTCAGCACGTTCTAAGATGTGTGCATGGAATCATAGAAAGTTTCTATGAGTTGAAAGGGACCTTAAAGATCACCTAGTTCCAGCCCCCCTGGCATAGGCAGGGACACTTTCCACTGCCTAGGTTAGACCAGGTTGGTCAAAGCCTCATACAGCCTAACCTTGAACATTTCCAGGGATGGGGCATCCACAGCTTCTCTAGGCAACCTGTTTCAGTACTTCACCACACTCATAATGAAGAATTTATTGCTGATATTTAATCTAAATTTAACTCTCAGTTAAAAGCCATTAGACCTCATCCTGATCACTGCAACAGGTCCATGTCATTCTTATGTTGAGGGCCCCAGAGCTGCACGCAGTACTCCAGGTGGGGTTTCACCAGAGCAGAGTAGAGAGGAAGAATCACACATCTGGAAACAGCACCCTGATGGTTTCAAAATTTACAGATAAACAATATAACTAATGCTGTTCCTGCTTTAGAATATGTGGTGTAGTGTTCAGTTCAAATCAGCCCAGGTCACCATAAACATAAATTGACAAACCTTAAATGAAATATTCTTGTAAAAATTCTAGACTAAAACACAAATATCTAGGAATACATAAAAATGTCCAGTCCACATTTGAAATAAAAATAGTGTGTATTAAAAGATAAAAAGAAAACAAGACAATGCATATAGCCTTTATCTAATTAAAAAATTTGGTGATATTTTTAATGTGGTTTTAAGGATTTTCTTAATACGGTACAAAGATAAACCAAGCTTAAACAGTGGACTTACTTTTATTAAAAAATAATCTAAAAAAAAAGAGTCAATAAAACAACTCTAAAGCAAAACAACAAACAAACAAACAAAACAAAACAACGAACCAAAAAACAAATCCAAAAAAACATTTAATGCTAGATGCATTTCAAAGTTGAGAAAATATACCACATTACCCTTACTTCATGACAAAACTGCCAAAGACAATATCCCTCTACTGATTTAATCCTGCATTCATATGACCAGGATCTAGGCTAATTTATGAACAAAAAAACCGCTATCAAACTGTTAAACAATAGGCAGTGAGAGAGAAGATTGTCATCAATGATGACACCTTCTGACAGTAGTGCGATGTTTTTAAAAGCATCAGAAAAGGGCCTTAATTTCAAACACCATATCTTCTTCCCCTTCACAAAATATTTGAAATAATCTTCTTTCACTTATTCTTTCTCTTCCGCCAGCTGATTTTCACTGTTTAGCTATTATGTGAAAGTCAGTTTGCTGGTTTTTGCCTGCTTATGGTCCCCAGATTTCTAACTGGTAAAGCATCCTTCCCACTTACTCCTCATGAATATACAATGTACATAATATGTAAAATTGTCCATTATCATAAGCACCTTGCATTTCCCCTTCTGTCTGCCTCTTCCACACACAGAGTTTTCAAAACATACCAGTGTATATCCTAAGTGACTCTAGATTAAATGTGACATGATAATTTACAGGGTTTTTTTACTTATTTCAGAATTTTGTTTTGGTGAAATTTCATCCAGGCATTATGTCATATCAATATAAAACTCAAGGAAGTCCATTAATTTTTTTTTTGCATTACAATCTGCTCCATGTGACTTCACAGAAAATATTAATGGTTTGTTGATTTTTTTCCTTTTTCCACTTATTTCTCCACCTTTTAGTTTATTGCATGTATCCTTTTGTTCCTCACATTTGAAAAGTTCTCCCTAAGATTGCCTAAGTCTCCAATTATTTTCTAAAATCCAGTGTCTATCAAAAGTACCTAGAAACTGTACTCAAAATGTAATGTAGGATAACATAGTCTTATGACTCTATAACCAATATTTAATTTTTCTTATTGATAACTTCTTCTTAAATTAAGAGTTAGCAAAGAAGTTTTTGAGAAAATGGGATGGCATATTTCAGAATTACACATAGAGTTCTTTATAGGAGCAGGATACTGATGATTACCTACCTCCTTCCACCCGTCCTTCTTCTAACATTCTTCCTATTTTCTTTATCTACATGCTAAAATTAATTCAGGAATTTGTGGCATATTGAAAACAATTTAAATTGTACTGCTTCAGTTTCATTTTCTTCCTTTGAAATGAGTTTCCTTGAGTCTTTTCTCCCCTTGTTCCAATTATCCAAACATATTTTGTGGGACAACACCACATATTATAAAGTCCTATTTATTTATCCTATTTATTTATCCTATTTATTTATTTGAACATGAGATTCTTTTCTAAGTGGACTTAGATATTTGCTTTGGAAAAAATCCAAAATTTTTAGGAAACTTATTTTGAATGACCACTGCTAAGTGTAACTGCGTGTTGAAAGGTCTTCCTGTAGCATCTTGTGAAAATTGAAATTTGGTCAACACATACATGGTATTTCACGGCAAGCTTGATGATTTTTGTGGCATAAACGATTCTTTTTTAGTTCTTAAAGTGGAAGACAACCTAAGCTTTCACTGCAGTGTTGAACGTGCTCCTTCGGGTTTTTTTTTTCCTTTCCAGTAAGCCATTGCATTTAGAATTTTCAACATGTCTTATACATGAAGCATAAAATAGAGAGTGGGATATGTAAATTAATGAATATATTTGTGAGAAGAACTTCACACATTTCTTATAAGCCTTCTGTCAAAATCATCAGTGCGGAAATGGTCTCAGATTATTATGGTGGAATAGCAGTTTTATTTTGTGAAAATACAGGCCTAATAAGGCTGCTAAGTCTAGGAACAATTTTAGACCCAACAATAAAATCTATGTACTGCTGTTTAAACTTGTTTGAAACTGAGCTTGCCAGACCACTTCTTTAACCTGCTGGAATTCACACTTCATTGCAAGTGGGTTTGTGTTTGGAGAAGGTCTTCATTTTCACCTTCTCTTCCATTTCCTGAGGAAAATGAAGAGTTTTGCTGGGGTGTAAGTCACTTGTGAGTTTGTTCACTGACAGCTTTCTACACTAAGTAAACATCTATGAGCATGTATTTCTTTGGAAGAGTAAATGGATTGTTTTATTTTCAGTAAGTGACTTTTCTTTGGTTTTGATTTTAAAGATACACAGAGTTCACTGAAAGAAAAGTCAACATCTGTATACTAAAGCCTGCTATTTATCCAAAGAAATCCTACATAAGTCAAGGTACCTACCACTATTAAAAACAGGTCTTGAGAGACCTCTAGGTGAAAATGGCCAGACAGAGAAGATTTTGTGTAAGTTTCTTGACTATAATATTAATGACACCTGCTGTAGGGTGAAACAATATTTACTTAATTTAATATGTGAGGCAGAAAAGCATCTAAGCATTAATTGATAGCAAAATCTCCGCATTTCATTTATATCTTTAGCAAGAAAGCATCAACCCATAAAACACAAGATTTTCTATTGAGAAATTATTCTTTCAGTTGTCCAGGCCTTACTCAGATTCTATTCTGCTGCCACAGATCAAAAACTAAATTTCATGATACACTGATACAGCACCAGAAATGAAAGCTATGTTTTTCATCAAGGTACAGTTTTGCACTAATATATTTCATACAATCATAGAATCATAAAATCGTTTGGGTTGGAAGGGACTTTAAAGATTATCTAGCTCCAACCCCCCTGCCATAGGCAAGGACAACATTTCATTAAATATTTAATTATTTAGACACAGCAAAAGGCTACTGATGTGATGATGCAAGACAATAAAATAATTTTAGACTAAAAATTTCCTTATATATGTGTATTTTCTAGTTATATTTCAAAGTCCATGCCATCAAGACCTACACAGCTTGTGTCTCCTATTCTTACCAATACAACAGTTATGCCTTTATTCATCATTTTGCTACAGGCAACATCACTGAAATAAGAGAATTCACCACGTGTGATAACTAAACAGAATTCTGTATTGACCTCCAAACACTGCAAAAGTGAGTAGTCTAGACTGAAAATTTAACAGCATTGCTATGACATTACTGCCATTAGATGTTCATCCATACAGACATAGATATGATAGAGAGGAGTGTCCATGTGATAGATTAAGGAACAATATATTTAACAGAACTTTCATAGAACAGAATGGTTTGGGTTGGAAGGGAACTTAAAAATTGCCTAGTTACCAGAGCCCTGCCATGGGCAGGGACACCTTCCACTAGACCAGGTTGCTCAGAGCCCCATCCAGCCTCCCTTAAACATTTCCAGGGATGGGGCATCCACAACATCTCTGGGCAACCTGTTCCAGAGCCTCACCACCCTCTCCTTGAAAAAATGCTTCCTGATATCTAATCTAAACCACCCAACTTCCAATTTAAACCTGTTATCGTTTGTCCTATCACTACAGGCCTTTGTAAAAAGTCCCCCTCCAGCTTTCTTGTATTCTTTCAGGTACTGGAAGGCCGCAGTAAGGTTTCCCCAAAGTCTTTTCTTTTCCAGGATGAACCAGAACAATTTTCTCAGCCTGTCCCCATAGCAGATGTGCTCCAGCCCTCTGAGCATCTTTGTGGCCTCCTCTGGACTCATAGATCATAGAATCACTGAATGGTTTGAGTTGGAATGGACCTTAAAGACCATCTGGTTCCAAGACCCTGCCATGGTCAGGGACACCTTCCACTAGACCAGGTTGCACAAAGCCCATTCCAGCCTGGCCTTGAACTCTTCCAGGGATGAGGCATCCATAACTTCTCTGGGCAACCTGCCTTACGACTCTCTTTGTGAAGAAATTTTCCTGATGTTCAATCTAAATCTACCAGCTTTCAATTTAAACCTGTTACGCCTTGTCCTGTCACTACAGAGTCTTGGAAAAAGTCCCCCTCCAGCATTCCTGTAAGCTCCTTCAAATACTGGAAGGCTGCTAGAAGGTCTTCCCAAAGTCTTCTAATCTCCAGGCTGAACAAGCCAAATTATCTCAGCCTGTCCCCATAGCAGAGGTGCTCCAGCCCTCTGATAATCTTCGTGGCCTCCTCTGGACTCGCTCCAAATGGTCAATATCCTTGTTATGCTGATGGACCCAGAGTTGGACACAGACCTGGAGGTGGGGTCTCAGGAGAGCAGAGTAAAGGGGGAGAATCACCTACCTCAACCTGCTGGACACACATCTCTGCATACAGTTGGCTTTCTGGGCTGCCAGCGTACACTGCTGGCTCATGTCCAGCTTTTCATCCACCAGTATTCCCAGGTCCTTCTCTTCAGGGCTGCTCTTGATCCATTTTTCCACCCAGCCTGTACTTGTGTTTGGGATTGCCCCAACCCAGGTGCAGGACCTTTCACTTGGCCGGGTTGAACTTCATAAGGTTGGCACAGGCCCCCCTCTCCAGCCTGTCCAGGTTCCTCTGGATGGCATCCCTTCTCTCCAGCGTGTCGACCACACCACACAGTTTAGTGTTGTCAGCAAACTTGCTGAGGGTGCACTCATCTCACTGTACATGTGGCTGACAAAGATGTTAACCAGTCACAAGTGAACTTTGTCACAAGACTTAGTGGGTCACATGATATTTGCCTTTACACCTGTCATCAGCTACTAAGCAGACTAATAGAACTATAATTAACCATAACTCAGAATTTATTAATTTTAATGGTGAGTAAAGCCATGTAAGCTTTTAGTGATGAAAATAGATTGAAAAAAAACCCATACTAACAAGTTTGTATTCTTATTATAAATACCTATGACAACTTTTAGGAAATACTTGTAACCAATAAAATTGTTGTAGACTACTAGCTATTTGTTCTCTGAACTTTTTAACACAAAAAATTTTGTTACCACAAAAATGGTATGGGGCATACCATTAAAATATTAAACGACCAGCTAGAAAAAGGGAATGGTACATTCATACACAAGATGAAAAATTAAGTGTATCAGGAAAATATGAATGGTGGCTAAAGAGAATACAATTATACTCTATTTTGCACTATTATCTTTATGTTTTGCAAAACAGTTTTTGTTTATATTTATATGCT
>NW_010227546.1:26444-35260 GCF_000690775.1 Eurypyga helias | reverse complement strand
GGCTGAATCCAGCACATGTAGCCTGTCAGAAAGACCCACATTGGAGAAATGGAGGACTGGGGAGGGTGTGGAGCAGGGGAAGAATGTGAGCAGGAAGGAGCAGCAGATATAACATGATTAACTGACCACAAGCCCTATTTCTCATCCCCCTGCACTGCTCAGAGGCAGGAACTAGTGAAATTGGGAGTAAAGTTGAGCTCAAGAAAGAAGGGATGGAGGGAAAGTGGTTTAAGATTTGGTTTTGTTTCTTCTTGGCAACATATTAAATTAATTTCTCGGAGTCACATTTGTTTTGGCTGTAATGGTAATTGCTGAGTGATCTCCCCATCCTTATCTCCACCCACAAGCTTTTCATTGTATCATGTCTCCTTTACCCAGCTGAGGAGGTGGAGTGATAGAGTGTCTTGACGGGTATCTGTCAGCAAGCCAAGGTCAACCCATCACAGATGGAAAGAGGAAGTCTGATAAAGAAAGCTAAAAGTTAGGGCAACAAGCTAAAAGTAGTAAATGTTTTATATGTACAAAAGATGTCTTTTATATATTTTAATTTAGGCAAATATTAGAAGAAAACTGATAGAATCCATAAGATGGGTATGAGATTCACTACCTCCTTTTCAAAAACATGCTTATACCACAACATTGGACTCTTTTTTGTGGTGGCTTGCTCTTCTATTAAACCCATTTCAGAAATCACTTCTGCCCAAAAGCAGGAAGACCTATATCACAAAGATATCTGTCCCTACTTTTGAAAAAATGGACCGAGACTTACAGTTTTTGCTGAACTCAGTGTTGTCAATATATGTTAGCTTCACTCAGAGCATGCCTAGTCAATGGGGCCCATGAGAGAACAAAACACTAACAATGCCTGAACCATGAACCTCAAACAGCCCTATAGAGAAGACAGTTGCATCAATTTTTTGTGGTAGGTTTTCCACTGATGCGGAGCTTTGATGCCTAACAAGAATGCTTTATAGCAACATCTGACCTGTTTAGCACCATGGGAGATTATAAGTAGCTGTGTTCTACCCAGTAAACAGCTACTGAGATTGAGTCTTAATTTTTGCATCTGTCTCTTCCATAGAGAGGCCTAATAAAGAACTAGAGGCATCTTTATGCAGAATTCCATACTGGGTGAAGGATAAATTCTCAACATATCCCAAGGAATTTCAGAATACATTAAATGTCTCAAGTCTGTAATAATTTACTATCCACAGGCATAAGCAGACATCACTCTATTCCTGAGCTCCTCCTAAAGTTACATATTTCCATTCCATTTCCAGTCCTTTTATTTAATATTAATTGTTAAAACATTTACTTGCAGCTTTTCTAAATATGTAGAAGGGGGTTAAATTCACTGCGTCAGTTACTAATATCAAATTCTTCATTCAGTTTTTTGTGATTATCTGGCTGGACAACTGTCAGCAACAGTTTTGTTACTACCTATTCTGTCCAAGTTTCTGTCATTGTCTAAGTTTTAGTGGATAATGACTCTAACATGGCTCTGTACAGCTTCTGAGCAGAGAAAGGAATTAAAGAGAATTCTGCACAATATACAAGTTATCCAGCTGAGTGATTTTTCTGTCTGCCTGATCTAATTACCTTTATTACCACCTTCTCTGCAAATAGAGAGTTTAAACTTGCCTTTTTGTGGATTCAAGGATGTAGGCATTTGATGGCTGCAAGAAATGCCTTCATTTCAGGGACTGAAATCTTGAACCATGAATTTATTGAGACTCATGCAGAAGTCCACAAAGATCTGGTTGTGTTTATTGGAGTGTTCAGTGTGGATTTACCTCAGACTGCTCCTGATGAGTAAGATGTGGGTGTGTATTTGCTTCTCTCTGTCCCTGCGTCTGTCTCTGTCTGTGTAGAACAGGATTTTTTTCCCTTTTCCCCTGGTGCATCGTATCTCTGTTTGGTGTATCTAATTGATTTTTCTATTTCAGAGGATTGGATCTTTGCCAGTATTCTAGGGCCTGTCTGAAGCTTTTTATAGATCTCTCCTTCTTGCTCCCTTTTCTTTCCTTATGAGTGTCTTCCAATTTTCAGATTTTCTGCATTTAAGTGATTTTTCATTTAATTTTTGTCTTGTTTAAGCAGGACATGAAAGGAACTACTTCCTTCAGGTTGCAGCTTTGGTAGGATTTCCAGGATAAGAGGGTGGATTCTTATTCTTTCTTAGAGGGGCAGATAAAGACTAGATCAAGGGCCTTCTTTGCAGATGTCACAGAGAAGTCACAGATAATTAAAGAGGGATTGAAGATGGATTAATGTGTGACAGAAACAACTGAAAAAAAAAATCTAAAGCAGTTTATAGTAGTGTCACTGGGATGAAATTGCAGGTTTTTACACAGAACCTGGCTTGTGTCTTCAGTTAGTACTAGACAACTTTGAAGACTTGCTAAGCTGCATGTGGGGAAGGATTCTGAGGTTACTAAGGGTGGGAAGAAAGTGGTTCTTGGTGTTTTCCTTCTCTAAATCCCTGCTGGGGTTTTCAGAAGGGCTGTGTTTCAATGTGTATAAAGTGTCTTTTCCTAGTACCACTGCACGTTTTGATCATTATACAAAGGGAAAACAAAGGTGAAAATATGGAAGAAAAAAAATCAAAAACTAATTTTCTTTTCCTCCCAGGTCTTCCAGACTAAAACATGGGTTTAGGTGCATGCATATTCATACAGGATTTTCAATAGCTTCATAATCGTAAATGAATTTATACTTTGATTTTAATGAGTGTGAGAAAATCAACTTAATCTGAGGTCACAGAAGGTTTGAGGGAAGCTTTTCTCCAATTAAGTTGCATTATACTTTTTTGTGACCTAGTCCATCAATTCAGTACTGGTAAGTGAAAACTAAAATAAAACCAGCATTTAAACCTTGTACACATGCTTAATAATTGGAGTTTAAGAAAATTGTACTGTACAACCTGAATTATTTTTCTTTTAAGTAGATAAGGAAAAAATAAATATGAAGCTGAAATATCTGTGCATATAACCTATGCAGCATACAGTATGATTTAATAGGTTACTGGAAATGAATCTATTAACTGGTCAGAAATCAATACTATAGGAAGCTGCAAAATGAGGGGCTTTTGTACTATTTACAGTAAGGTCATAGTTCCATGTGCTCTTAAATTCACTTTGAAATTTATTCAGTTATGGCACCAGCCTATTTGATCAAAGTACTGATGCAAAAGCAACATGGGAAAAACATTCTGCTCCATCAAAATTGATTTAAAATTTTTGATGGGTTGACATGTTCAACACCTTTTTCATTATGTGCTTATCCTAATTCATAACTAGAACATACCCTGGTATGCTGCAGGCCTTTTGCATCATAACTTCCTTGTCCTTTGTAAAAAATCTAGTCCTCTAATGTCAACAAGGTCTTCTCATTTGTGAGAACATATTCTCCTTGTACATTCACTCACTTAGGTCCAGTTCTTTCTTTCTGTTGCAGGAAGATTTTTCTTCCCTAAGCTGTATGATGCCTATTGCTTCAAAGTTAAGTGGGCTGACCTATGTGTCTCTATAACCTAAAGACATAATAATACTTTTGATTTGCCAGAATGAGTAGCCAGAATAGAAATCACCCACTGAAAACTTGTTGCCCCTTATAATTCCAGCTAGACTCAAGTATTAAACCTTCTCAGGTGCTGGAAGAAAATGTCTTTAAAGAGAAACACTTCTTAGTGTTTGAAGAATATGATATTATATAATGCCATCTCTACACACTGTTATTAGAACACAAATTCGATAGATCTGGACTGCTAGGATGTTCTGTCTGTATTGCAAGAAGAGTAACATCCCATGTTGGGTATGCAGACTGATGAACCTCTGGCGTGAGCCAGGAACCAAGAGTTTGAAAAATTATTACAAGGAAGGAAACAAACGTAAAATATTTTAAGAAGAAAGATTCTAAAATAACTTTATGGACCATATTTATTCTATAATTCATTCAGTGAAACAAAATTACCAGAAATATTGTATAAAAGAAATAACTTTTACTCTAAAAATCAAAACCCCCAAAACTTAATGTTGAAGTAGATGTAGATTTATAAGAGATTAAGAAACAGAAATAGGTGATTGTCCTCTTAGAACTGAAGCTTGTCTACCCAGCACTTCAGCTGGGAAGGTTGAAAATACTCTTAAGCCCTGTAGGATGGAACATCAGTATGAACTTACATCTGGTTCCAGAAGAAACAGTCCAGAAGCACTGTGGAGCATCCAGTGCTACATATCTTCAAAACTTGGCTGGCCTATGTCCAGTGGGACCATATCTAACTTTGAATAGGAAGTTGTACTACATGATCCAAGAATCCTTCCAAGACTCATTGATTAGTGTATGATTTCAGAGCAAAATGTTACCTGAGCTCTCCTTTGTATTGGGAAAAAAAAAAAAATCATAACAATCTGCTGATGATTGTCCGTACTTTATTGGAATGCAGATATTTTTAAAAAATGCCCACATTCCAGAAACAGAGCAGGTTACCACAAGCAGAATAGATAAGACCTTATAGGTTGTATCCCTTACAAACATTTTGAGTGCACAAAATAGATATTGCTATTTAGATAATCTTCCATGTCGTGGTTTACTGTAGCCAACAACTAAGGACCAAACAGCTGCTCACTCACTACCCCACCCAGTGGGATGAGGGAGAGAATAAGAAAAGTGAAAGTTAAAATACTCATGGGTTCAGATAAAGAGTGTTTAATAGGTAAAGCAAAAGCTGTGCACACAAACAAAGCAAAACAAGGAATTCATTCACTACTTACCATTGGCGAGCAGGTGTTCAGCCATATCCCAGAAAGCAGGGTTCCATCACACGTAACATTTACTTGGGAAGATGAACATCCTCACTCCAAACATACCTCCCTTCCTTCTTCCCCAGATTTTTATTGTGACCATGACATCCTATGGTATGGTATATCTCTTTGGTCATTTGAGGTCAGCTGTGTTGGCTGCGTCCCCACCCAACTTCTTGTGCATCTCCAACCTGTTTGCTGGTGGGGTGGTGTGAGAAGCAGAAAAGAAAGGCCTTGACTCTGTGTAAGCACTGCTCAGCAGTAATGAAAACATCCCTGTATTATCAACTCTGTTTTCAGCACAAATCTAAAATACAGCCCCATAATAACTAATTTGGAAAATTAACCTTATCCCAGCCAGAACCAACAAATTCTCCACCTATTACATAACTTTTATGTCACTCTCAGGTATCCCACTATCCAATACATCCTCATTAACCACCATTAGCCTTCCAATCCCTTGATATAACATGCAGATATCTTTACCTTGGGCTATGGACTATGCTTGTAAAACATCCATAAAATTACCACAAATGTCCATAAAATGTCCATTCAGATAATTAAGTTTGTAAATTTGGGTTCCATCTGTTATGGCGGTAACTCAGGACAGGAGAGATGCTGTGTTGTCTGGAGTTACTGGGCACCAAAGCCAGGTCAGGTCAGGTCACTGCTGCACTTGCACTCCTTCTTCTAAGGCTTGTCTTCCATTGGTACAGGTGTTTCTTGCTATAGTAATTCCTGTAACATGCAACTCAAATAATGGGTCACAGGAGTTTGAAGTTATTTCCATTATAATCTTCAACCCTGGTCCCTTTGTGCTAGAGCCAAGGGTTTAACATCACAATTAACTCCTCCCGTTACTCCTGTCCTAGCTAGCAAAGGGTGTTACTGCTATAGTAATTCCCATAACATACAACTCAAATCCCAGGTTGCAACTATTTAAAGGTATTTGTATTACAATCTCCACTCCTGGCCCCTTCAGATTGGACCATAGGGTTTAACATTGCAATGAACTCCTCCCCTTGTCTCTGCTCCAGCTAGGATTTATCCACAGACTGCTGTCCCTTAGGGAAGTTCCTGAACATTTCCAAGTATTTGTAAATAGTGCTAAATAAAGTGTTCCTTTAAGGTAAGATTAATTTTTTGGCAGTGAATTCTTTGTTTTGTTTTTATTTGTAAAAGCCTGTACTTTTTTTTTTTCCCCCCATCAGCCATAATCATGGATCTTGCTGCATGGAATAATGTACCAGAACCTTAAGTACAATTTGGCCCTGCTGGTTCTCCTAGGCACAAGAACGAGTGGCAGCAGTTCCTGGTTGAGGCTGTTCTTTCAGAACAACTTTCTGCTCCCAACTGGAAAGAAACTGCAAATGAACAGGACCAACCTGGACCCTGACAGAGAAAGTAGAAGTTCCTGCACTGATTTTCTGCAGGGTTCATGGAAAATACAGGATGGGTAATAGCTATACCACAGACTTGTGAAAGACAGTGAGATAAATATGAGGATTGGAAATCCCTTTCAATAGTGCATACATTTGTCTTCATACATTCTTTGTCTAGGCAAGACCTGTGGAAATGAAAGCATTAGGAACCTGGCACAGCAATTAATGATAGCAATAAGATGTCATGCTGATCCACAAAGGCTTGAAATATGACCGGGAAATATCCTTTCTCTTAATATACAATTTTAAGACAACGGTTGGAAGAAAAAGAACAAAACTGAGATAGGCAGTGAGAAGAATCTCTTTTAATTTCTCCTGACTCTCTACCAAAACAAATAGGTGTAAGAATGTTGTAGGTAACACCACCCAAATTATCTTGCCAGTTTTTACATT
This sequence comes from Eurypyga helias, assembly GCF_000690775.1. Lineage (NCBI taxonomy): Eukaryota > Metazoa > Chordata > Aves > Eurypygiformes > Eurypygidae > Eurypyga > Eurypyga helias. Next base: position 28,623 of record NW_010227546.1, on the reverse strand, counting down.
GGCAGTGCCTAGCTGACTAGCAGTGAAGTTGGGTGAGGTAGGAATTAAAGTTACTGGCTTCCAGAGAAACATGGAAAATGACATTTTGATGTTTGTCATCTTCTTGCCTGTTTACATATACTTCCAAAACCATAACTTTTTCTATCAAGAGTTAGGTTATGTGATTAAAGATGGCTCTCCACAAACATCAGGGAGCAAGCAGCACAATGGCAGGCAGTTGAACCCCAGTAACCCACTCAGAGACACAATTCTTCTTACTGGAATCCTTCCAAGAAGATATCTGAACAGGCCAAAGTTCAACTTCTTGCATCTAAGGTTGTTATCCTGGATTTTGGCTTGTTCCCTCCTCTCACGATCCTCAACTCCACAGTCTCATGATCACTGCAACCTACACTGCCCCTCAGCCACACATCGCTGAGCAGTTTTTCCTCATTTTTGAGCATGAGGTTAATCAATGAGTCTCCCCTTGTCATGTCCTTTATCACCTGCACTAGGAACTTTTCATCAATGTACTCTAGAAACCTGGATTGCTTGAGCCTTGATGTGTTGACCTTTGGGCTTGTATTAGAGCAATCCAAGGTCCAGGTCCTCATGGGTGGTCCCATGAGGACCAAGGCCTGCAAATATGGAGCTTCTTCCAGTTGTCTGAAGAGGATCTCATTTAATTCTTTCCGCGCAGGTGGATCAAAGAAGACACCCAGACCTCAGTTTGCCCTAAGCTCTCAGCTGACTCATCATATGCCTCCAGGCAGAGCTCCATGCATCCCTACATGCACATGACAGCACTCCAACCATGTGTGCTGTACTGCCCCATCGCCATGATCCCATGAAATTGTAGCCCTGCCACAGCACTCTGACCTCTAACTCCCACTATATGCTCCCCATGCTGCATGAGCTAGGGTATACGCACTCCAGAGAGGCATTCAATCATGCCTATTTCTCAGAAAAGGTAAAATCCAGATGATCCTACTCTGGCAAATAGCTATAATGGGTTCTGTTTACTCTTGTAAATGTGTTTTTAAAGGGAATTTCTCGACTACGGAAACCTATGGAGGCTTAATTACCACTTTTTTTTTAGGTCCTCAGAATTCATAAGATAGAAAAATGACCTCTTTAAGCTAAAGCTCAAGAAAACGCGGTAACATGTTAATGGACTGAAGTATTAATATGTTTCATTTTTCCTGGACTAATAAACAGATGTTTTGTATACCAGGTATAATGTAAACTACAGATACTAGGGAAAAAAGAAAACAAAAATAAAACCAAAAATGCCCATTCATAAGTTGAAAGGAGTAGTGAAAAAATATTCATTCAGGTTTACTTTGAGTATTACTAGATGGAAGTAAGGAAAAAAATAATTATTTAATTTATTTTATATACATCTCTCTTCGGTAATCTGTGCTGTTGTTTTTCACTTTCCTTTTCTTACAAATATAATAGAAAATCCTCTGTATGAAGAAAGAGGTTCAAGAATAAAGTGGACAGCTACTTTTTGATGTGTTTAATTTCCTTTTCCTCTAGCTGAGTTCATAATGCTCAGTAAATTTTTGTGACTTTATTCTTCACCTCTATGAAAATGTATATGAAATCCTTTTGCAAGAAATGATAGCTCAGAACGTCATGAAGTACATGTCAATTTTTTCTGGTCAAGAAATAAATCAGAATTGGTAGATAGTTGACAGCAATATATCATTGAAATGTAAAAAGTTAAAATTAATATAATTTCCAATAAAGAACCATTTTATATATAGTATATTAACAATAACACATGTAACAATAAATTGATGTCAGAATAAAAAAAATCACATGCTATTAATCAAGAAAAGATATCTATAATATAAAATAAGTCTGTTTTTGTAGGTGAGTAATGAATTTCACATAGAAGTAGAGTTGCCATAATTGATAGAATTTATTTCTCTGTGTAAAGCTAACAGCATTCCCATATACAACAATACTTAAATTTTAATCACTATGTGAAGGAGGAGAAAGACAAAAGTTATTACTGGAAAGGGGACCATCCTTGCTATCAGGATTTTCCAAGGCATACACAAATCAAACACACAATTTCTACTTCTGTCACAAATGAGCTTTTTTTCTTGTTACGTTTATAACTTTTAAATTAGAATAAATAAATCTGTATAGAGTCCTAGATCTTACGTCTCATTTACTATGTAGCCCT
>NW_010227546.1:0-26425 GCF_000690775.1 Eurypyga helias | reverse complement strand
TACACGACCAAATTTTTAGTATCTTCTGAAGAAGAGGTTGTCCAGCAGACATTATTGCAATCTAATTGTATTGAATTGCCAGGGCAGGTCTTAAAGACTGAGGAATTCTTTTAAAATTCTTCCGATGACACTATTATCCTTTCCTGGTTTTGTGTTGGTTGGTGGTTTTTTTTTTGGCGTGTTTTGTTTGTGGTTTTTGTTTGTTTTGTTTGGGGTTTTGGAGGGTGTTTGTGGTTTTGTGTGTGTTGGGTTTTTTTGTGGTGGGTGGTTTTTTTTTAACATTCACTATAGATAAACTGGAGAAATGTATGATGAATGATTTGAACAATTTATATAAACTCCATTCTCTGTTTATACATTGGGTGAAGCCATTTATAAACACAAACTACTCCATCTGAGCAAGCCTTTTTCCCTGTTGAAATCTGAAGATACGATCATCATATTCTATTCATGTCATCAAAATATGTATGGAAATTGTTACGCTGTTTATCTCACCTGTGTTTAAAGTTAAGTTTATCTCCACCTCATGATCTCATCAGAAGTCCCTATACCTGTCATTTTAAATGATACTGTCTTCTATTAAAACTACTCTGAGTTCCAAATCTGCCATTATATTGCATTTAACTCTCTATACCTCTCTACTCTTTGCTTTCACAGTAGCTATGTATTGTATCTCTTTACTATATTCAGCTTTTCATCTGTATCTGATTTGCAAAATTATTTTATGCTTTTTCTGACATAGCTCACATGACTGATTCAAAATTTCTCATCAGTCTTCACAGTCCCAATCTGGTTCATAAATTTTTCATGAAAAATCTGGATACTGCTAACAGTGAACTAAGAAAAACAATTTTCTTCCCAAACTCTCAATTATTGTCTTTCCATATATTGTTCTTTCTTTAATATTTGCAGTGGACCTAGAATACTCTAATTACTACAGTCAATTTATATTACTTGATTTAATCATGAGAAGAGGTTGAGCTGCATAATGATTTACTTTTGTACAACTCCATATAAATCAACTGGTGTCAGAAGAAAGATTTCTCTTACTATTTTTCTCTTTTGCTATACTTCACAGACTACCTTACAGACAGAGCTATCAAACAGTGCTATTTGACGTAAACTTGATATGAAATGGTTACAGTGCCGTAAGAAAAGAAAAAAAAAACCCCTCCAAAACAAAACCCCAAAACAAACCCCAACAATCCTAGACATTTAACCTTCATTTCCAAACAATAGAAATCTGTCTTTAGAGAACAGAACTTCAGGATGATGTTTCATACCACAGTGGACTATCACGTAAATCAATTATTGCTTTGAACTTTAGGTGCAACCCTTAGAAATACAAACAGATTTTCTTTGCAGTTCTCAGCACGTTTCTCAGACACATTAAAAGTCAGCAGAATATGAGATAGAAATTCTACAGTACCTATTTAATATACATATAATCTTCCATGGAAATGGAAATGTTTTATTCAAACCTACTGATGGTGATAAATTATAAAGTGATCTTGAATTTAATTAATTAATTTGCACCTAGCCCAATTAACAACACTATTTATTTATAGGACAATAGTGGATAACAGAAAACTGCTATTTCAGGCAAGCTGTGTTGGTTTTGACTGAGATAATTTTTTCCCATATGACATCACACACAGCAATAAGATGTTGAGGGAAAAAGAAGGAGGGTGGGATGTTTAGAGTGATAGTGTTTATCTTTGCAATTAACCATTTCTTTACCTGTTAAACTGTCTTTATAATAATTCACAAGTTTTCTCACTTTTATTCTTCTGATTTTCTCCCCCATCCCACTGGAGAGAGTAAGTGAACAGCTGTGTGGGATTCAGTTGCTGGCTGGGGTTAAACCACCACATAAGCCTTGAGCAAGTTTATAATAATGCCATTACGTAAAACAATGAGTCCAGAGATTACTTAGAATTAGGTATATCTTGTGGGTTGGTGGCTGGGCAGAAAAAATAAAAAGATAAAGAAAATAATTTGAATCTCTTTTTCCAGTATTTACATTGTTGTCATGTGAACACTTTTCTTTACTAGCTTATTAGATTATATTATTTTTCATCCCTTGCTTATTAGTTTATTATGCATTGATTGTCTTGATATTAAATTGATTTTGCATAATAAAATATGTAAAACTTACTGGACATTGCTCCATAACACTTTAATATATGCTGTCACTACAACTTGCTATATTGTTTAAATTTTTATCTGCTGTTTTAATATTAAAACAAGCAATTGCAGAGGCTTTTTCAAGACATGCAATGCTTGTCCATACAGTCAGGGGTGAAACACACATTTAGGTAGACTTGATGTCACTGAAGAGTTCCATGGAGCATCATTGCATTCTGCATTCCATCTGCTTTGTGATGAATTTCATTATTCCTCTAGGAGGAGAAGGTGCTATATGTTCCTTGGTGCAAGCAGCTTCGTATTACATATGAGAGATATGCAAGGTAAATAAGGCACCCTGAATCCAGCTCTAACAGGTAAGAACTTCTGTGTCATATGGCAGTCAGACAACAATGTAAAAATAACAGTCAAGATTAATGTATATATTTTAAATAAACCAAATGGAAGAGTGGTTGTAATAATCAAATCCCAAGTTTCCATGATTGATGTCTGCCAGAAAGGGCCAGAAACTTGCTTATTTTTAAAGAAGAAAAAAATATCAAACACAAAACTTTCTTAGCGTGTCTATAAAAATTAGTCAGAGTAAAAAATAAGGCTTGACATAAATAAAATCTTAGAAATAAATTAGTGATATGTAAATGAATATGGATCTCACTTTATGTCATTTTCGGTAGGTCTTAGTACAAGTCCAGAATCAAGCTTCTGGCTGGATGTTGAAGAGCTTAACTATTCCCCATTCCCATAGCTACAAGACAACTGTGGTCACTGTAATTACTCATCAGTAATAACAAAATCTGAGATGGACTCAGATGGAAAAAGACATTATTTTATCATAACTATCACTTTTTTATATATAGCTTTTTTGTACACTGTCTTAACATTGGAAAATACTTCATGTTGACTGAGGTTAGTTGCTACAGAGAACATTAAAGTATAAATCCTGTGCATATTCTAGGTTTGTATTTTACTTAACTGACTTTATTGGTATTACAATGGGAGAAAAATAGATATCGCACATACCTGTTTTGAAAAAATATTGATAAATGACAAAAGAGTGGATGGAAAGGTGTGAATACAAACAGAAATTTGCTGTTACAAACAGTATTAGAGTGAGAAAAAGGAAGTAGAAAAATTATCATTTATTAAGATATCAAGTATGATTTTGTATAACTGCCAGGATACATAATATTAAATGATAAAATTTTGTTCATAAAAGAGGTAATGAGTAACAACGTGTGGCTGTATAAGCTGGATTTCTCTGTTGAAAAAGATAATTTTTACTATCCAGTAGTGCAAAGAGCAGAGAATCAAGAGCATCACACATAGATAGCTTCACAATTAAAATATATATTAAAAATATGATTAAGTCTATGTGCATCTGGAGAGAACTTTAAAAAAAGAACAAGACTTAATTGTCTTCAGTGTCTCATGGAAGTCAATGCAGTAAGAGAGCAGAAGAATCAAAGCTGCATGAGTAACAAACCCAGCGTGTGGCGTCAAGTCATTACAAACCCCATTGAGATCCCCCTTGGTGGTATTGCTAAATCAAAAACTGGATGGAATATATGAAATAATTGACTCTTGGTTGGTTATGTATACATAGGATCAGTTTCCTTCTGAAAACCTCTAAAAAAGTGAAGAATTCATTTGGATATATGCAAATGTGTGAATCCTAAGTTATTCCACTTAAAAAGCCTTAGAGACAGGCCTAAAGAGTGGATGGTGACATTTAAGACTAGGGAAACGATTCTTAAACAAAATACTGAAAAAATGTTTCTGGTTTTAACTTATATTAGTCCATTAAAATAAATTTAATTTTTCTGATTTGTGATTGTAATATAATAGGCATTGAACTAATATCAGAAGGCACTATATTTATTTAAATATAAACTGTAAGAGAATTCCTGAACATACACAAAATAGTTTCTAAAAGTCTTCAGACTGGTTTAAGCCCTTTCTCTTCAATGTGAGTTGAACAAATGAGAAAATATTCCTTTGAGAAATGGAAGCTCAATATTTGCAATGCTGTTTCACAATGAATCACTTAAAACCTTGACACTGCCTTTTTACAAAGCAGATGGTGGACCCATCGTGGACTAGTTCTGAAATCTGGCAGCAAAGCCTATGAAATGGGTTAAAAGGGTAGGAGTGAAATTTTCTTTTCCTGGAATAGCCTCTACATTTAGCCACATCTTATTGTTAAACTAAATTTAAATGATCTGGAGCTTGTTCTCCCACTAGAGGCTATAAAAGCTATTTTTAAGAATGTCAAAAGGTTATTTGAAAGTCCTAAACAGACTTTGTGATATTGCTTAGTCTTTTTTTTTTCTTTTTTACTCCACAAAGGTACTTCGGAGTTGAGAATAACAGTTGTCACACACCAAATAGTTCTACCAAATTTTGAAGTTACGTTGCATGGCTGCCTCAACCTGACACCACCTTTAATGTACAGTGTGTTTTTTTAAAGAAAATAAGTGGTTTATGGTGTCATTAGGGTTAGAAAGAGCTCAACTACATGCGTTTTACAACTTCAATGAAGATATATAAAAGAGGATGTAACAGAAATTTAAGTTTGGTGAGAAGCTTTGTTGATCTTTTTAAAGATTTTGTGAGATATTCTTTATTTTAACATTGTATGGGAGATGTGTTAGCATATCTGGAGAGACATATTGTAAGTTGTGTCAAACTATTTTAGAAACATGAAACCAATATAAACTTTATTTAGAAATACTTTCCCAGATGGAAGTTGATGTTCCGTAAGGATTTTTTTTCTTTCTTTGTTAGTTCTGATACACAAAGATATGGATTCCTTGGATTAGTTTGCATGAATTAAAGTAAGGAAAATGAATTTCATTTCAGCCAAATAGAAAACACAACCTAAGAAAAAAAAAAAAAGAAGAAGAACATAATCCTGTTGTACCTAACTGTGTAGTTACAGCTTTACCAGTGAGTTATAAATTCTGAAAAGAACTGGATAGTCTTTGAAGCCAACCAGCTAAACATGTACTTCTTTTTTTTGGTATTATGGCCAAGACCAGTAATTTAATCCTTATGGAAGCTATTAATTGCATTAAGAAATTAGAATTACTTCTGTACTTCTGTAAGTATGACCAGTTCCTGTCCAGGTCTAATGTCCGTAATGTGTGTTGTATGTTGACAAATTGGAGCAGGTTCAGATATAACAATGAGAACACTGAGAAATTAGAAAATATACTTTGTTATAAAGAATATTAAGGATCTTAACCTATGAAGTTTTTAAAAGGGGAAATATGTTGAACATGTTGTTAGGGTTTTTATTTGTTACAAACTTCTTATAAGTAAGGTTTCCTAGGTGTACACTTGGCAGTCCGTGACTGTATTGAAGTTATATTGAAGGAAGGTATAATACACATAAATTTTGCTAAAAGACCAAAAGGATTTTAAAATTTTTAAAAATAAAATTAATTTTAAGATTTTAAATAGTGCCAGATAGGAAACAGAGAAGGTCTGTAAACAGCTGTTCTGCAACCTTGCAGGTCCATTTCTCAGTCACATAAGGAGCCTTCTAAATTTCAGAAAAGTCTCTTCAGCTCCTTCTAGTCCTTAGAAAGAAGCCTAGCTGGCTGCTAGATGCTTCTTTCAGAGTCTCTTCAACTTCATGTGAGCTGGACTCTCAGTTTCTTCCTGTGATTCCCTCTCTAATGATCTATTAGAAATGCAGTGCAGTCTGGAAGCATCACCCTGATATGAAGGATCAGTAATTCCCTGGGAACTGGGCACAACGTGTCGTACCCCTCAGACTGAAAAGACACAACACTCAGCTAAGAAGTCAAACAGTCCGTCATACCAGGACTGAAGATTCATAAATAGCAAGTAGATAATTTCAGATTAAAAACTGAGTCCTGTTTTAAACAATGAGTACAGCAGAACAGTAAAATAGCTGACCATGGAATATTCATACTTCTGAATTTTGGCCATGGAATATTCATACTTCTGAATTTCTAAATCAAGGTCTGGGTTTCTTTTAAATAGTTAAAAACAAACAAACACAGAACAGAAAAAAAGATTTTACAATCTTTGACTTGTATTATAGAGAACTGTAAAGTTACATCATATAAATATCAAACTATGTAAAATGCCTAAGATTGTTATATATTTTGTTTATATTTTCTAATGTTTTGTTGTTGTCTTCAGTGCTTGTGAAGAGTGACAAAATCTTAACATTTCCAGTGTAAATACTTCTGTATTTTCTGTAACCATTTACACAAGTCCATTCTCAAAGCTATAAACTATTGTGCTTTTTGCTATTCTAACGCTTACTCTGAAATGGTGAGGTGCTGTAGAAAGACACCAATACAGAACTCATCCCATCATAGTATGCCACACTGTATCAAAATGTTTTTGTATTGCAATGAATCTGCTTTGTATGTTCCAGCGTTTGCCAAAGTATGTGAGTATTTGAGAAGACAGCTATAAAATACACCAATAAATGAATCTTCAGTTTAAGTTGCAGTATCTTATGAAAGGAAGAGACATTAAAAAGATTTTAATCTATTGAGAGTAAACTTTTATATTGTACTACAGACACAAATTTTCCTCATGCAACCTTTTAATTCTAAGTTATTACTTTTTGATAAACATGAGAACATAATAAACATATTTTTTCCATATTATGTATCTATGTAAACCTTTGTGGTTGACACATATTTCTGATTAAAAACTCCCCCTAAAATATTTAACATTTCATAACATGTTAGATTCCATCCAAGACAGAACTGTACCACATCCTCTTCCAAGAACAAGGCTTCCTGGTTAGTAAAAGAACGTGTGTGTGTTTGGGGGGTGTCCCTATTTTGACATAATGGATGTGAATTTGGTCATAAAAGCAGGTTATTCATTACTCTGCTGTTTAAGTAAAAAACCCCACAGAACAATGATCCACGAAGTTTTAGCAATTTCTGTCATGATAAAATCTCAGGGCATATTTGTCAGTTGCTAATTACCTCACAAGCAGTGAAACCCCAATTTCTTAGTTACAGAAACTTTCACATTGTAGGACTCAAAAGCCATTTTAAAGAAACGCATTGTCAGTGGGGGGTCTGGTCAATATCTGCTAGACAGCTACTGAAAGAAAAAGAAATAAGCAATAGGGTATAACTATGTTTTTTTTTGCTTCAACAATAAGCAAAGGAAAATAAAGACATGAATATCATTAACACCTCTATGATTACTTTTAATAAGATATCTTAATCAAAAATGTCTATTTCAGAAAGATTTTTTTTCCCCAAAAAGTCTGTGCTATCATAATTCCTTTTTTTATTTTCTGCTTTTCAATATATTTTTGTCTTCTGAAGTATCATAAAATTTTTTAAAATTTTACATTTAGCAGAACTTAATGTTCTTTAACACCACTAGCATATTCGTTATCACAAAATGTTCATTTCAAAAAAAAAAAAAGAAAGAAAAAGAAGAAAAGGTCTGATTCAAAATCTGTGATATCACTAACATTTGTTATTTTCATTTCTCAGAGGAAATGGATCTTTCCTTTTTTTAGGTGATGAAACACAAATGAGGTAGATCTTTCCTGCTTTGCAGCTACTATTAATATGAACAAAACATACAAGAGTTTTTTCTAGTACGTCTTTAGAACAGGTACACTTTGTTTTCTTGCTAGTGCTCACTGTCTCCTAGGAGATGGATCACATTGTCAGAGGGTATGTGAAACTAAAAATCAAGACCAGTTATTAACTGGCTGAGGCTCTTCTTAATGTCTACCTTCCCCTCAAGGAAAGCAGGGAATCAGAATGATAAAATCAAGAACATAGACACGGAGAGGAGAGAAAAATTAATCTAATCATCTCTTTAGCATCTAACTGAATGAAAGAATACGAGGATAGGAGGAAATTCAAGTAGAATAAAGAAAAAAAATCCAGAAGGCTTCATGAAAGTAATTAATAAGGGAGGGGAATATTTAACAAACCATAAATAGCACCATGAGTTAAGAAAGTAGCATCATAAGGTAGTATTACCATAACAGCACTATTGAGACCTCAGCATACTTCAGGTGCTATAGATCTTTCTGTTCTACAGCATCAGACGTATGCACTCACATGTCCTGTGACTGTGGCCCTCCTATCCACCCACCTTTCCCTTGGGCTAGAATATTCTCAGGATGGCTTGTCAAGAGCACAGGACCTGGAAGGCACCTATAGGGAGAAGACCAAGAAACTGTGCTTCTCAAGCCCTAACAAACCAAGAAAACTGCCCCGAAAATGTTGAAGAAAGCAGGCTAGATTTGTTAACAGTTTTTACTTTTACAGAAGTTAATGGACTCCTGAGAATTCTCACAACACATTTCTGTTTGACAAATCAATATTTTCCAGTGAAAAATTGCTCTATTTGGGGAATCCTGACTAGGATTATTTAAGCTGGTTTTCAAGAAAAACCAGACATTTTAAATATTAGTTGTTCCACTCACTTTTTGATATAAAAATTTTTGTAGTGCTTCAAGTATAAAAAGAAGCAGTTGTCAACTGTAGTGATGAATTATTATTATGGTTTTGAGAAGGTTTATACAAAGAAGTATGATTTTTCTCTTTTGCTCTGAAATAATTTATCACTAAATATATTAGTTCTCCTGAAGAATGATGTTTTGTAAAACATGATATTTTTCCCCTCACATTTGTGTTGTGCCCTCTTTTTCTTTCTCACACATATGCACACAAACAAAGCCACTTGCAAGAACATGCATATACACACTCCTGCCTGCTCTTGCAGAGGCTTAAATGACAGCCAGTCTTGTTCCAAACTCCAACATTTTATAAGAATGGTACATTTTCTTTTTCCCCACAGTAATAAATGACTCAAAAAAGGACCCACTTCAACATAGCTGTCATTGCACTGCCTTGCATTTCTGCCCACTTGCCTATTTTGCAAAGGGGAGGGTGACAAGAAATCAGGAAGGACGAGTGGGTGGCAGTAGTTGGTTTCTATTTGGAAGAAACTATTTGGAAAACTGTAGAGTTCTTTTATCTGTCAATGATATAACAGAGTCTGACATGCCTAGCAGTAGGCAGCAGCAGCTGTCAGTAGTAGTATAATTTATTAGTATCTCTTATTGAATAAAAGGGCTGACAGACTAACATGGGAGCAAAGGGGAAATCTGCCAAGTCATCGGCTTACACCTCAGGCTTAGACTGCCGATAGCCCACTGTGGAGTGTACACAGCATTAAATATGTATTGACTAATTCAGCGGCACAGTCCACCGACTGCACTGTCAGTGATAAGGAAAATGGCTGAGGCATCGCTTCCTCTTCTAGCTGAGAGTCTCATGCCCAACATGCTGACTTCCAAATTCTTCACCGGGAATAGCTAGAGATATCCACAAAGAGGATGGCCTGGAAGAAGATGGTTATTTGTGCATGCTGTAAAGCAAGAACTAATTGACAGTGAAAAAGAAGGTATGATGGATACAGAAAGTGATTTAAAACCACACATGTAGTGATTATTATCTAGTTATTTTGCAGTAAGAAAATCAATTTGATTGATGACATTCTGCTGCTGTTGTGTAAGGTCTAGAGTGACTATCATAAAAAAAAAAAAGAGGAAATCAATTCTCTATGCTTATTGGATGAATATTATAAAGTGACAGTGAACATAAACCAGCTAACCAGCTGCTTTTTCAGTTCTTAGTACTGCACTGGGAGTTGTTGGAAGGAAGGTGACTCAAGAGCACTCCTCAGAGTGTCTCCTCATAGCACTACACACAGGGTCTAATTCAGGGTAGGCTTGTGTTATCTACTAAATACTGTTTAAAAACACAACATTTAATATCTCTGTTAAAAAGCTAACACTCCCTCACATCAGTTCCTGCAATATGCAAGTAGTCTTTGTGTCTGGGGTTTTCGGAGGAGCTTCCTTGAGGGAGTTTTGGGGTTTTCTTTTTGTAGGAGTTCATGAACAAAAAGTAACTGTAATAATTCCAAGGTAACAACTGTTAATAATAACATAATGATGAATGCTGAATGTGAGGGACAGTCAAAATACTAAAGACCAAGCAATTTTTAGGAATTTATGCCTCCAAGTATCACAAACATGACTTCAGGCAAGAGCTGCTTCAGTACTTCAAGTTCATTATCTTACAGAGTTTATTGTGAGCCTTTTAAAAGTCCTTGCCATGCAACAGAGAAACAGAAACTGAATTAACAACTGGCTGAACTTGATAATGAAGCCAAGGAACAATTCCTAATTCAATCTTTTGTTAATTGATTCTGTGCTATTAATGTTGGAGAAAAAGGTAGCAGTGTTTTAAGGGCAGGTTTAAGTAGTAATGGTTTTGTTCAGATTCACCATGACATAACAAAATATTGAAGTCTTATGCTGAAGTATTTTTGCACCATTCTCTCCTTTTAATCTTCTTGCATTTTTAATAAGAATTACAAGAATCATGATTTTATGCAGCTAAGATGTGAAAAATACATTTCAGTGAAATGCATGCAAAAATTTTTGCTGATCCTAACAGATGAGTAGTTTCAACTTGAATTTGTGGGATTTTCAAAAATAGGTGTCTATATTAACATTTCTGCACTGGACTCTGTCTTCCCTTCTACTCTCAGTGATAGAAAAGCAAAGGTATTATGTACTAATTGTGTCAATTAAATACATGAAGAAGACTGATTATAATTTAATTTTAATTGAAATATTGGATTTGTTTTTCAAACGACAAAAAAATGTGAGCAATTTTAAAGCATCTTTTTATGTTGAATATTTTGGTCATATTTTACAGCTCAACTTCATAGTTATGTAAACCTCGGGGATTACATTAAACTTTCCAGAGAACATGTTATTCCATAACTAATAATTTTAATATCTTGCAACTTTCTTTGAAGTAATTTGTACTGGTGACCATTGGAGAACAAGTATTATGAGGAGGGGGTGAAGGAGTTGGAGTTGTGTAGCTTCAAGAAAAGGAGGCTGATGGAGACCTGATCACTCTCTACCACTACCTGAAAGGACATTGTAGGGAGGTGGGTGCTGGTCTGTTCTCACAGGTAACTAGTGATAGGACAAGAGGAAATGACCTCAAGTTGCATAAGGGGAATTTAGATTAGATATTAGGAAAGGCTTCCTCACTGAAAGAATGATCAGGCATTGGAACAGGCTGCCCAGGGAAGTGATGGATGCACCATCCCTGGAGGTGTTTAAGGAACATGTAGACGTGGCGCTTGAGGACATGGTCTAGTGGGTACGGTAGTGTTGGGTTGGTGGTGAGACTAGATGATCTTATAGGTCTTTTCCAAACTTAGTGATTCTGTGATTCTGTAAACAGCACTTTTTTTTTTTTTTTCTGAATCTTTGACCTAATTATTCTGTCTGTTCCTCTATTGCTAGTGTAACATATTTTTCAGGTTAATGTTAATTGATTTGTTATGCTGGGAATGTTGCATAACTTTTTTCATACATTACATATGGGAGGAAAGAGCTTTCTGTAGCTGACATACAATTGTGAAGTGGTCTTTGTTTGCAGGTGTGGGTCTCCTGAGATATTTAATGGAAATGTTTTCTCCCAATGGGCAGATTATAGATAATCTTATGGAAATGCTGATTAATCTGAAAGTCATACTTTTAAAGACATACAACTTTGTTCTCCTTATGTATGATTTTCAGAAATCCTAAATCTATCTTTCTATTTCAGATGGAAGTGAAACTTTTGGTCTGGGGACATTACAGACAGAGACAGATATGGTGCCATTACCAATCTTCCATATGTGTAAGCATTCTGAAGCTGAAAAGTGACACAGAGTTTATCAGTCTCATTCAGAAGCAACAGTCTGTGTAAAAAAAATATTTTCATGTACAAAAACATTTTTCTGCAGCTAATAAGAATAGTCAGATCTGATTTCAGCCTCCCAAAAAATTTAAGAAGTCTCTTTGTAGTCTCAGTTTTGTGATCACATCTTAATTCTGGTCTGTGCTTAAATCTCTAGTCTACTGAAAAGCAAATGTAAGAAACAATATAATAAAAGCCCACACTAGAAATACTGTCTTAGCTTTATAGAACATTTGGTTCTGAAATTTTCCAGAAGTAATTTTCTCAAGGATTTTAATGTTTAAAAGAAAATATCTTTACTCCAGAACCATGAAAGCTTAAAGGGAATCCTAAAAACTACTCAAAGATAAAACGTTCAATTAATTTATTATACTTAATAGAAAAAAATATATATATAGCAGGCAAGGGAATAGTGATTATAATGTCAACTAACAATCTGTCTTGAATCCAGAGCAAGTCAGATACTGTAAGAGTAAAAGAGCTTTTTTTTCGTAACTGTGTCATTTAGGGACCTTAACAAATAGGTCACTGGTGTCATCATCATGTTTAATGTCAGGTCATGAGACTTATCTCCACAAATATGAAGGAGAACACAGTCCCAGCGGTGGACAGAAACATCCCAATACCACAGTGAGATGTATGAACACCTGGCCTGGACCCCAGGGCTATCCCAGAGGAGCCTTAACCCCAGTGACCAGAGAACAGCTGACATCAGGAGTCAGCAGGGACAGCTTTCAAAGGCATCTCAAAAGCTAGTGGGGAGGGGGACTCACTGCCTAGTGGAATGGGGAACAGTGTTGGGAGATTGAACAAGACTGGTCATGTGGTGTTTAAGGGAGAAACTGAAGGTGGAGAATGGGAGGGATCAAGGTAATCTGGGAAGGAACAAGCACAATAAAATAAAAGGTTAGGCAATAAAAGGGGCCAGTCACATGTTAACATTTGCTGGTTAGTATGTGTTTGACTGTTTCCTGAACCTGAACCTGATCAGCATAGTCCACCCTCTATTCTTATTAAAGTCTATTTCTAAGTAATTTCCTGGGTGAGGGACTCTATCCTGTGCTGGGGTGTGTGTGTTGGAATGCAAACATGGAACAATGGGTCAGATGAGCCATGTGTCCAGAGGCCAGCAACTGGAGAGACCAGGGTGAATGTGCATGGTGTGGATGCTTATGTCAGTGTCTGACCACCAGAAAACATCAAACTGGAGTATCCAGCAAGGAGGATAAGAAAATGGAGACCTAGCTATTGGAAGTGCCCTAATTCTGCGCTGGGTGTTAGAGAGACCAGAAGGTCTGCTTGTTGACTATTGGAGAGACCAGAAGGTCCAAACTACTAACTGGTGAGACAATGCAGTCTAGGGTTCTGCTCCTGGTGTGGACATAAGTCTGGGCCAGCTACTGGGAAGACCTGTTCACATGTGTTCATGCAACTAGGAGACCAGGAGATCCAGAAGTGATGTTCTTGTTCTCTAAGGCCAGTTACTGAAGGCATCCACACTTTATATATTTATATATTTTTACATTTATATGTTTATATATCTACATATTTATATATCGATTTATTTATATATTTATTTTTTTCTGAGAATGGACTTTTATACTAAGAAAAGAGAACAGCATGAGCTGTTGGTGCAGTCTAAATCTGAGCAAGTGCTGTGTTATTCTGCCTGTGTTATTCTGTGCAGCCAACCATGTGTATATGTACTGTGTGGTATGTGCATGTGTGCCTGCTGGGAACATACACTCATCTTCAACCTTAGCTGCACCCGGAGACATGATGCTGTGGCAGCCTTGCCTCTGTTGGAGTACCAGATTCAGCAACTTCTAGCAGTTAAGACCCATGGGAGAAATGTACAATTTAAATGTTATTACCTTCCTTCCAAGAAAAAACAGAAGAATTTCTTGTAAATTGGTTTTACGTGGATGCTGAGAAATCTTTGCTTAACCAGAAAATCTCTCTTGTAAATAATGACTTCAGAGACCTTGAGGCAATTTATAGCTGGCTGTAATGCACATACAAACAGGAAGAAGTGTTTCAGATTTAAAGAAAAATGTTAAGTCTCCAGGGGACCAGTCCATAAAGGTAATAGTAAAGTAGTTAAGTTTTCCTTAGGGGTGTCAATGTAGACATCAGTTATTGGGGAAGACAGAGTGTATATGTTCTGTCATTGATCTCACTAAGATTCCTTAAGGTGAGTGGGTATTTGTCTCGGGAAGACTCCTTTTGAAGCCAGCATTCAAACTATCAGCTAAAATGAGGCCTCATTGCAGCAATGTATACTTATTACAAATTTTAATTTCTAAGAGTTTTGTATTGAGCTGGAGATCAACAGTTGACTTCAGAGTTACAACTTCTCTTGTAAGAGGATGCACACCTTTTCGATCCATTTTCTGTTTTCTTAATGACAATTGACTCTCTCCAGGTGAATATAGTCTTCCTGTTAAGGTGCCCCTGTGCAGTTCAAGAATCCATGTGTATACAAAGACTTCTTTCTTGTATATCCTTCCTGTTGTTCGCCTATCCAGTGTAAATAATTCAAGCTCAAACTGCTCATTGTGAATAAAGAAAATTTAAGAGAAAGCTCCAAGCTGTCTGAGTGCTTAGATGCTCAAGGGATTCTTTAATCATCATCTGATCCCTTTGAGATACAGGCAAATAACCTACATCCCAAGTACAATGCAACATCATTCCCAGATGTATACATTATTTTATGAGCTTACACAAGTGTGACAATTTCAGTGCATATAAAAAACCAGTCATGATTGAATAGCCCTTGAGATCCACCCTACATTTTCCTTTCATGAAGTTATTGCGATGAGAATACACAGCTATATTCTCTTCAAACTTTCCAAAAAAAGGATTTTTTTAAGGATGATTTCTACAACAGAAAGTCTCTGCACAGCACTGCTTTATTAGTTCTCTAGCACACTTTTATCAGCTTCCTCCTGAGAGCAACTCTATTAACATTTCTCTTTGGAGAAGCACAACCTTTCGTTATAATCCTAAGGTCACATAGCTCAGTTGAGTCCTTAGCTGTTAGGTGGTGTCTCTTTGACCTGAGTCTATACCTTGGCTTATGAAATAACCTTATTCTTAGTGACTGGCTGATCTGAAAGGGTTTCCCTCTCCAGTCAGTTCTGGGTAATCCCATAAATGTAGGGAAGTTTGTAAACTTCTTCACATACTTACCTGCAGACAAGGAACAATTTGTTTCAGTAGGAGAGGACCAGGAATTTTCAAAGGGAAAGGAAGAGGTAAATATCTGTCAGGCAAGCATCTCTAAGTGACCCCCCCTTGCATTCCTCCTGACTGGATGTTGGTCTCCACAGCTACCACCAGAAGTGAGATATATTTACCACTTGGTACCCTTTTCATCTTTTCTTGCTGTGGATATGGTTACACTGTGCTGTTGGGTTTTATCACCTGTGTTCATAAGTTGTTGTTGTCTTTTTTTAGATCTAGAATTTATGCAGTCTCTTGGCTGTCTATCACTTCTAAGTCAGGCACATTTCTCCCTTGATGCTTTTGATGCAGTAGCTTTTACTGTATTGTAGCTAGTAGTGTCCATACACTAAAATGAAGATGTCATTCTGATAGAGAACAGAGAAGAAAAGAGAAGGAATTTCTAAATTTTTAAATCTTAGGAGATCTACCATAAAATCTGTGTTTACAATTCAGAATATTCCTCATCTCTTAGTTCCTTTTGAGGAATTCAAAACAAGCCCAGTCCTCCTTCTGTCTTCATGACCATACTTAACCTGAGAGTGAGACTCTGGAATTTCAACAAATTGCTTGGTACTCATTTTTCTTCCCTCCTTCTTTCTCAAAATGAGATTATTGCATTTGATATAAACCCAAACCCTTTCAATGGACACTGTGGCTACTTTAGAAAGTGGTCTGGGGGTCTTGCTCCTGCTCTTGCTCTGTATGTGGTTCTCTGGGTCTGGCACTCAGGTCTGGTTCTTGCTGTTTGGAGTGGTGAGCAGTTGTATCATTTGTTTTCTTTTCCATTATTTTCATGACATATTATTAGTAGTAATATGAGTATTATAGAATCATAGAATGGTTAGGGTTGGAAGGGACCTTAAAGACCATCTAGTTCCAACCCCCCTGCCATGGGCAGGGACACCTTGCACTAGACCAGGTTGCTCAAAGCCACATCCAGCCTGGCCTTGAAGACATCCAGGGATGGAGCATCCACAACATCTCTGAGCAACCTGTTCCAGTGCCTCACCACCCTCTCTGGGAAGAATTTCTTCCTGATATCTAATCGAAACCTCCCTGTTTTCAATTTCTATCCATTACCCCTTGTCCTATCACTACAGGCTCTTGTAAAAAGTCCTCTCCCAGCACTCTTGTAGGCCCCCTTCAGATACTGTATTGCTGTTATTAGAAGTATTATTAGTATCATTATCTTTTAAAATTTATTTTCAAACATTATATTTTTCTTATCCCAATGCATAAGTTTCTTTGTCTTTTTTTCCTCTGATTTTCCTCCTTATCCCACTGTGGGGAAGAAGGATGTGAGCGAGCAGCTGTGTGGAACTCAGTTGCTGTCTGGGGTTAAACTATAACAGTCCTTTTTGACACCCAACATGGTGCTTGAAGGGTTGAGAAAATGAAAGATCTGATTAGATGTGTCTAAACCAAACCCTAGGTTGTTTTCCTACCACACACCTCTGTGATGAGAAGGGCTGCAGATCTGTACCAATTCATGCACATCATTTCCTGTTTCTTTGCACTGTTCTCAAAATGAGACTACCTCATTTGAGATACAATACCTTCATCACTTCAAGATATTGTAATGTTGGTCGCTGCTTCCAGGTTAAAATTAATGTTTTTCCTACTTTTCCATGCTTTTAAATTCAATGTGATTTTTAATCTAATGATGTTAGATAGTTCTCCATCTTTTTCAGGGTACATACCTTCCTCCTCTTTATTTCTTACCATCCTTAATTTTTTGTTGGATACTCCCTGCATAACGATGTAGCTCGATTCCTCGATGATGGAAGAAAGGCAATCTACTTTAACGTTTTCAGGTGTTCAGTCAAAAGAACCCTGAGATTCTGACACAATTTAAAGGGGGTCAGTTTCCTATTGTAAACATCAGAGGGAATACTTTCAGCTCTTTTCTTTCCTTCTACTCCAGCTTTAGAGGGACTGAACAGAAGGAGCTTACGGGTCCTGATAAAATAATTTGTTATCATCTTCACTTTTGCAACCTAGAAATTGAATGTAAACTATAGTTTAGATATCTGTGTTCAAATCCTGTCCAAAGTAATCCCTGTAGTCTCTGTAATGATTAATTCCAGATTTTCACACCACACCTCTGTGATGTGAAGGGATGCAGTTCTGTACCAATTCATGTACACCATTTCCTGTCTTCTTGTATTGTTTCTTATGTGATAAGATGCAAGTTTGCCTCAGTAGCCCCAAATCAATAATATAAAGAAAAAAAAAATCATTTAAAAAGTGCTCTCACTGATAATATATATAAGCAGTCTTTTTATGCAGTTATATTTTCAGCTACTTGGGTTCCTTGATGTTTTCTACATTTTTCAGATTGTTTATAACAGTGTTAGCAGAGCATTTCAAACTCTGGATGAAAAGTAAGCCTGAGGGCCTAGTGGCAGCAGGCTTGTGAACTAAAATTAACACACTGTGAAGTGCATGCTTGCCATCATTTGGAACTATGGTGAACCAACAGTTACCCATTAAAAGTCAATGTCAATACATAAGATATTTATAAAGGCTTCACTTTATTTTGGATCAAACCTAGTAATACAGTTCCAGCAAAATTTTACAGTCTTTTAAATAGTCAAAAGTTTATTTAAAAAAATTCTTAGCAGATTCAAAAAATCCTTGCTTAAATCTAGACCAATTATCCTTTAATTGCTACTCTTTTTTCCAATTATTGTTTCTGTCCTTTACTATTATCCAAAATAAAATAAAAGATAATATTTTAATTGATGGAATCATGTATTTTTTCGTTAGTGCTTTGATTGCTTCTGCAAAATTTTTCTATAAAAGAATCTGTGCAGATTTATTCTTTGAATACACAATATGTAATCATTTTACTAACTCTGGGTCTTCAATATATTTATATTTTGAATCCTGAACCCCTTCAAACAATATAATTTGTACACCAGACTAGGTCTGATTTTTTAACTATGTGTTCATA
Organism: Eurypyga helias; assembly: GCF_000690775.1. Taxonomy (NCBI): domain Eukaryota; kingdom Metazoa; phylum Chordata; class Aves; order Eurypygiformes; family Eurypygidae; genus Eurypyga; species Eurypyga helias. The sequence goes on along the minus strand of NW_010227546.1, from coordinate 8,284 downwards.
GTTCATAATATGTCATTACAATGCATTTTTAGATCAGCGAAATTGATGTTCTATATATCAAAGTCCCATGGACTTCCTATATACCAAGGTCCCTAACGTGTTCACATTTGACCAACCACATTACTTTATATTCTTTTTAGAAAAAAATAACAGCTGTATGCTGTAGGTAAACCAAATGAAAGATCAGGGTACCACCAATCCCCCAGAATCTTTATATGGTAGGGTTTCATTTAGACAAGATATTTTAAAATTATCCTAACCTGCAATAAAAATTCTCTGTTGCAGACATCAACAGATGTTTAGTTTATTCAAAACTAAAATATCCCTTCAAAACCATAAAATAACTGATTAACTTGAGCCTTAGTATGTAAGCAAGATTAGGTTTCTGAGAAACAGGATTGTCTACCTAATCTCATATATTAGTTACCTCTGGCAAATGTGTTCTCCCTGACAGTTACTAGTCTCTGATATGAAAGAATATGGAGAAAATAACATAAAATAAGATCTATTTGACCAACCTTGCATCAAGAAAAAATTATTTCTTAAATTTATGGACAAGTAGGAGAAGCCTTTGTGCTGGTTTTAGTCATGCAAAAGTTAACTCTCTTCACAGTGGCTGGTATGAAGCTGTGTTTCTGGATTTACTCTGAGAAAAGTTCTAATAAGGTATTATTTCAACTTGTGCTGGGGAGTGCTTGCACCAAACTCAAGGTCTGTCTCAGCTTCTGGTACTGCTACTGTGTACCCAACTTTCTCACTACAGGCAGTGTGGTGGACACAGTTCAGACAGCTGACCAAAACTGCTCAAAAGACTATTTTATTCCATAGTACATCATGCTCAGTACATAAGCAGGGAGTGGGCTCAGGGGCCATTAAACTCTTTCACTGGTTCTTGTGTGAACTCTTTTGTTCCTTAACTCCTTTGTTTGCTTGTTCATTCCTGAGTTGGTTGGGTGAGAAAAATATTAAGTGTTATGAGGATAAATAGTACAATAAAAATGAATAGGTGGGTATTGCAGGAAGTGTTCTTAGTAAACACCTTATCAGAGGCAGTTGTACTGTGTTTTCACAGACTATTTCAAAAGTCATGAGAACCCCCTAGCATTTTATCTGAGGTACTGAAAAGTAAAGAATTTCTGAGTTTTCCCCTCTGTGTATGGCCTCAGCCAAAGCTGCCATGGATAGAACTGTCCTTTTCCATTAAAGATTAATCAAAAGGAGTACGGAAAGAAAAATATTAGGGACAAGGCCAAAGAACAAGGGACAGACATCAGTTGGTGAAGGTGAAAGTGATATATGACCATGAATTAATATCTAAGACAGATACAAAGATCTTTAGTGCGTATTAAATTTATATCCTCTCTTACTGTTATTCCATGGTGTGAAAGCCTAATGAAACTCTGAATTTTAACCGAGCATAAATAAATACAAACATATATGATAAGTATAAAAATGGGGCTCTGTTATCTCTGATGATTATTTTAAAGGAATGTTCAGCTTATTCAGAGCCCGTGGAAATGGAAACTGAACATTGTTATTTGATATTTGTTGTGAGGGATCCTAAACTACAGCTTCTAACAAGATAAGCATGATATAAAATATAGATACTTCTTTTGCAAGGTTTTAGCAATACCGATCATAACTTACAGCTTGCCTATGCTTTCCTCTCGAATTCTCTTGAATTTAAGAATGATTTGGGTTTTGGGGTTTTGTTTTGTTTTGTTTTGTTTTTTATTTTTTAATCAAAGATATTTCTAAGCTACAACTTGATTTTCAAAAAAAAAAAAAGGGGTGGCTGGAAGAAATGTATCAAGAAAAAAATAGCAAATTTCTGTGCATTTCAGCTTTAAGAGCTGGTGACTATCAAAACCCTAAATACTCTGATATCAATAAAACTATTAAAGCCCTCCTGGGAGTTGTTGCAGTCAAAGGCAGCTCAACTGGTACACCTCTGTATAATGTGTGATGGCAGATTCCAATCAGTGAACACAATTCTCAATTTGGTAACCTATTTACAATGTGAAAAACATCAACAATAAAAATAATGCTAAGGGGTTATTAGCAACAGTGGCAAAGACTGTTTTACAATTAATGCTCATCTTTGGTAAAACTGCATGAGATCAAAAATACATCTGTTATTGAAAGGATATTCAACACAAAGGAAGCCTGAGATGAATAAACCTTTCCTTCCACAATGCAATAGATTTCAAAGCTTCAGGTTTTATATTAGCCATTTTGGTGCTTCCAGCATCTCACTTTGCTTTTGAACCATTTTCTTAGGTTGAACTTCAATAATTTCACCAACAACTGAAAAATATATAAAATTATAATTACAGCTTCCTCTTTTCTTAAACAAATGGTAGTATACATTCTGTAATTGAGATGGTGAGTAACTATGAAGGGGTCCACTTCAAATCGGGTTGATTTTTATTGCTTACTATTTTGCCAGAATTTAATCGAGGTGACATTTTCTGTGTTTAACCTCTAGCAGAAACTGTTACAAGAAAAACAAACAAACAAACAAAAATCAAATATTTCATCCTGTAAGCTCATTATTACTGAGAAGACAGTTAAAAATGTGTTTATTCTCAATATTACTTTTCTTATCTGTATATGGAGTTCTAGCACATGGAACCATAGAATGGTTTAGGTTGGAAGAGATCTTAAGTATCATCTAGTTCCAACCCCTGTGCATGCTTTGTATCTGGAATGTGGCAGAGGATATATGCAGTCCAAAGAACACATCCCTCAGTAGCACACCTACCCAATTTTCTTCAGTTACAAATGGATGGAAATTGTTGCTTACATATATTCCATAAGAAAAATTTGATCGAATTATCTGATAATTCAGTCAGATGAAAAAATTCTGGCTTCACTGACCTTTACCAGAACAAGGCATGCTCTCAAACATTGCTAACCATGAGTTTCAGCAGAGTTGTAGCAGTTAACAGACATTTCTTCAGGCTGCAGAATTCTATGTTATAACTGAAATCCTGGAGGAGACAGTAATTTTTTGGCTTGCTGGTATGGCTAGTGATAGACAATTGACATCCTTTTTACTAAACTGCTCATACTCTTACATTATTTGGAAGCAAAATCTTTATTCAGTCTACTCAGTAATTGAGTAGAACACTACTGCAGTTGACAAGGAAAATACCACACTGAAATCTTAGCTTTAAAATTTGTTGATGACCTGCAGAGGAAAGGAGCTGTCAGCATAAGTCTGTGGGATGGAATTTTCTTTTTCTATTTTTTTGTTAAGCAAATTCAGCTAGGAATTTACAAAAAAGAAGCAGTATATTGAAAGAACATATCAGCTACAAAGTCTATATCAGATATGTAACTGTGCCAAAATAATTATTTTTAAGGCATTAATATCTGCCCCTTCCAGGGCAGGGGCTTTATGAAGCAATTTCTAATTCAATATTTAATATTTTCTTCAATTTCTTTGACTGGTGTCTGTAATTTCCACTAACCCTGCTTCTTGGCCACTCAATTATATTTCAGCTTTGTTGAATTTTAAATGAAGGAAGCATGTAAAAATGTGCCAGACGTGTTTTGACGAAACTTTGTTTTGAAGATATTACTGTGTGTTGGTCTGCTCATTACACATCTGAAAGAGGGAATGTGTAGGTACTGTGAGAGTTAACCTGTTGTATCTTAAAAAGAGATGTAGTGGTGATTACAAAATGTAGGAATTTTGGATTGATAATTATGGTGTTATGTAGCTCTATATGATTTCTTTGACTAAGCAAATAAATATATAAATAGTTAAATTACATGACTAGCTGAAGAGAGAATTTGAGTGAATAAACACAGTGGACAACTGGGCAAATAATGATGTTCAGCAGCAGTTAATAAGACTTTGTAACAGGTATCTAATAAATTGAGTATTAGTGTTTAAATGAAAGTCCAGGTATACAAAAATTATGATAGAAATTTGTTCATCTGTGTTTAATAAATTCATAAATGTTAGAATTCTTATATATCCTCATGTAAAATGCAAATTATTTTCTTCCTAACAGAAACCTTACTTTGCAAGAGGTGCAAAAATACAGAGGAAATAATATTGTTCCTTCCAGTATCAGCATGAACATCATTGCTGAATCAATAGCTTTATCACAATCTGATCAGGTCTTTTAGGTGATGTATTTACCATCATCTCTCTACTTAATTCCTATCTGAACTAACCATAACTGAAATAAAATTCCATCTTAAAAGAGAAATTATTTTAATTATTCAATCAAATACTGGTATACCTGAATTAAGTAATAAAAACTATTGATTTAATATTAATGAATTATATATATTTTGTATTCACTGTCTCTAAGAGCCCAACATTTCATGTCACAAAGCTCTTTTTTCTTTTTTTTTAAATAATATTGGCATTGTTATTAATCTAGCAGCAAAGTACCTTTTTCCAAATGACAACTGATTTGGCTATTTCCAAATCCAGATTTTTCCATTCTCTTGGAAAAAATAAAGTCTGAAATCAAAGACAGTCAGAAAGAAAGCATTTAGAAAATAAACATGTAGCATAACTTTGAGAAATAAAGCTGACATAATAATGACGGTTTTCTGTGGTTTCATCTTACATTTTTTCTGGTCTTCTTGTTTGGTTTTTTTTTAGCTTTCAAGGACATATACATAGTATTACAATAAATCAACCTCCAATGCTTGATTTTTAGCTACTGAGGAGGCATAGGTGCTATTGAATTCAGTGTTGCTATTCCACATTTCTGAAATGACATTCTTGTTAAAGCACTGGGAATTTTAGATTGCATAGATTGTGAGAGTCTGGCCTTCACAGATATGTATTCTTTACTAATGCATGTTAGGAGTAGGCAAAGTGACTGATAGTTGGGAAAGCATCTGTGTAGTGAAGCAAATTAAATGAAAATAAACAAAAACCCAGATCAAAAATCAAGAAGCAGTGTATCCAGATGGGAAATGGCAATAAGAAGATGAAGTGAGGAAAGGTGAGAATGACAAAGAAGAGACTTGTAGTGTACCCTGCAGTTAAGTATGTATTAGACAAATAAGGTGAAAGTCATGTGAATAACATCAAGTAAAGGCATGTTGCTATCATATCACCTACCTCCACATAAACATGATGCCTAAAGCCCTAGGCTGCTACAATACAAAACCTGTATAATGGGTTTCACATCTATTGGAGAAGGAAAGGGGAAGTCTTCTGGATGACTGGTGTGTAGCTAGAAGCCAACACCAAGAAGTGAGCTAGGCTTTTCCTTTGGGTTAAAAATGTGAGCAGGACAGAGGATGTTACTGGATGTGTAGGAAATTGGATTCCTTACCATCATAATATCAGAGTGGAAGACCAAATAATCTGGCTCACATGGAAGCACTGAAGCTCAGTGGCCATAAATAACATGGTCCTGCTGCAGTGAGAGCCTGGTAATAGGATTCAGACACAGTTAGGGACTGAAATTCCTTGGAAAACATTAGCAAGTAAATTTAAAATGTGTATATATAAGATACATTCATCCTTTCATAAACAGGAATTCACAATCTGTTTGGTAAACAATATTAATTCTATCAAGTTTTCATTTCTTCCAGAGCTTATTTGAACTTACATTTAAGCTGAAATATGTTTTTTTACATTTTTACTCAGTCAAATAATTGTATTCTTAATATTTTGCCCTTCCAAAAATTCCCTTATTTCTTATTACTACTCCTGAAAATAGATTATCATACAATGATAGAATCATTTAGGTTGGTAAAGACCTTTAAGCTCATTTACCCTAGCCATTAACCTAGCACTGCCAAGTCCACCATTAAACAGTTTATTTTCTATCCAGATTGCACAGAAAATAAACTGTTGTCAAGTTCTTTCAATTCATGATGCAGCTCTGGAAAAGCCGTCCTGCAACTTGTCAAAATAAAAGTGTAAAAACCACTATTTAGAAATGAGGCAGTTGAAGGAATATGGAAAGTTATCCATAAAGGAGATGTAGACAGCTGTGCGGTCATTTCCCTTATTTCAACATTATCTTTTGTATAAGCCAAATTCCAGCCCTTATTAGTATAATTTTTTTCCATCACAAATAGAACGGTAAGTTATCCCCATTTTATAGAAATATGTACCATTGGGAATATAATTTAAAGTGTTTCTTGAAAGAAAAATAATTGAAATTATTTGAGGGATTTTTTTGTTTGATTTTCTTCTTTTTTTTTTTTTTAATTTTTGCAACGAATCTGCGAAGTAGAGAATGGAAAATACGTGTGTTACTTCTTTATTCCATCATCTGGAAGCTTCTTGGATGGCAATCTGATTAGTTGTTACATTAACTACATAAGTCCCTTTCCCTTCAGTGAAGCTTGAAAGCTCATGAGTGAGATGTGTTTGTTAATAATACACCTTTACTCACCTTTCTAGGATAACAAGAACAAGTAGACTAATGCTATTCCTATATTGGAATGTACTTTAAATAGAGTCTGCTAATTCTATACATTTAAATTTATATTATTAATAAATAAATACAAACCTATGCACAAAAATCAGTACTTACCTTAAATTGCTTATTTTTCAGTCATTTTCCCTCTTATATTATTCTTTCTTTGTGTTTCTCCCTGTTCATCTCTCTGCCATACAGCTATGTCGATTGTACTGCACAAGAGTGCAGCTACTGAAGATTTTTCCTTTGATCATTTTAACACAGTGGAAAAATGTACATTCCTTCCCAACAGCATAATTGTCTTTTTTTTTTTTTTTTTACTCAGCTCAGTGTGAGAACCAAAGCTCCTGTAGTTCATGCAGTTGACAAAATAAAGATGAAAAGTCTATATATCTTTTTCATTTTTCTTTACAATGCAAGTAATATTAGTTGAGGAGATCATATAACAACCCCTGTAACTTCAGAGTAAACTAGTTCCCCTTAAATGGCACATCCCAGTGGAAGCAGAATGTGCCAATTAAATGATCATCCCAATTACAAGAAGCTCATGGGGATACATTGTGCTGGTGTGGTTTATAATCGCTTTCATTTCATGGATTGATTAAAACAAGCAAGAGCATCAGCTCCCCATCTTGATTACCTAATAGAGATGATTTATTTTGTATCCATACAGGAATTCTTTCTTGTATCTGTGACAAAAGTAGTGGAACTGATTGTACGCTATGTGCTAAAATAAAAAATAACATTTTTATTCCCATGTGGCTCAACTGAATTTTTTATGGTTTGCTGATGAAAACAACATTGTCTGAGTAACATATTTTAATATAAGGGAAAGAATTAGATTTTGAGCTCTATCTTGATCCCAAAGGAATATACTGGAAGTATTTACCCTTGAACTGAGAGCAAAGCTCAACATATGTTTTAAACACAGAAGATGAAATAAATGATGAAAATTGTGAGACATCAATGGAATCAAATTGTTTTTCAGAAATGAAACCTGAAATTTACCATCTGAAATCAGAAATAAACCAATCCATCCTGTCCTCAAGCAGACACCTGTTTCTGGAGCAACGTAAAAGAACTGCACATTCAGGGAAAATAAAACTTTCTCACTGTTAAACAAGTGTTAAAGAAGAGGTTGTTTACATGTATATAACACTTTTTTATTGGATTTTACACTTTAAAGACCCAAAAGAGCTCCCAAAAGGAAAAATAAAAAAAAAGAAAACAAAAACCCAACACATACTTTTTCACTTATATTTCACAATATGATAATTCAAAAAGTAAGCTTTGTTATTGAAATGGGAAAATGTTTTTGGTGGTATGTCACTGACTTTAAAATCTATCTTTGGCTGAATCAAGACAAAGACTGAGGTTATTCTTATCACGCACTTCAGATATTTCATTCTTATGTGATGCAGAATACCTAAAATAAGAAGTCTTTTCTTCTTATAGAATCGTAGGTGACTCCAAGCAACTAAATTAGATGTCTCAAATTACATGATGTGATTACCTTCCTGAGAGTCCACAAAGAGGTATTCATCTGTATGCTTTATTGATTGTGATTGTACACTAGATAATCACAGCACTCTGGAAACTTAAACTCCTAGATTAAAGGAAGACTTCAAAATAAAAACAGTATAGCAATTGTAAACTTTTCCTACCTCCAAAACACATCAGGAACTAATCAGAAGTTTCTACACTCATGACTTGACATTTCTCTTTTTTTAATGGAATAAATAATTTCAAACTGGGGCACTGTCTTTTTTTTTTTTTTAAATTGTCATTAATCCGCTTATTAAGACACTTACTAAAACTTATCAACCACTCCAAGGATCGTCAAGACTTAAATCATAGAATCATAGAAT